>NW_006768800.1:0-237443 GCF_000204055.1 Melampsora larici-populina 98AG31 | reverse complement strand
TGAAAACACTGAAAAGATGCGGGCCCGTGGGGTCAAGCGACATATTACAAGGAAAAGTATGGTGAGAAGGCGTACGTATACAACAAGTGCATTTCTTTTACCACGTAGGTGATGTCGTCGACATCAACGCGATCTCCGATATCATAAGGGTCTGGCGAGCATATAAATTTGAATCAAGCTTTAGCATCAACCAGTAAAGTGATGGTGACGCTGGAGAACTCACGCTTGATGAACAGAAAAACAACGGAAGACAGAACTTCTTGCGCGGTGGCTCCGATCAACCAACTCAGACCCAGTGTGAGTGTTCCCGCAGAAGCAAGCATCGTTTGGAATGACACATCCAGCAATGCAATTCTGGGATGGAAACCAATTAGGGTGAGATAACACCATCATCGATATAGGTGAGGTACATACATTATGAGTAACGATATAAAGTACCTGATCAAGACCAAAGAATGATGAGTAAAACATACGAAGAAGCAAAATCGAATCAAGGAGCAGCTCACCATATAAACATTAGAATCGAATCTAATCGCCCAACGGCGCTGTCAAGATCACGCATGCTCTGAGGAAATCAAAGAAGTCAGATTTTAGAAAAGAAGATAGGGAATGACGGCGACTAACGGAACCCAAGGACAGTCTCTCGCGGTGAAGCTGAAGTTTGAAAACCGGGTTAATTTGGTGGAAGGCACAGCAGTATTGTAACATGAAGACGTACATCCAAGCAAGCCAGTTCGATGTCTTCCAAACTGGCGTCGCCATTTTCGTCCTTGTCGAAGATTTCAAAAGCTTCTCGGGACTGGTCTTCGTTGTCAAAAAACTTGCCAATGTCACTCAAAACCATCATTGTTCGATAGTGAGTGGGAACAAAGCTGTAATAGATCCTGCGAGCGAGTTGTCGAGTTTTGTTGGCGGAGGAGAGCGCAGAGAGGACCATCGAGGCGGGTGAGTTGGGTTGAAGGATCCGCTCGCCAGCTATCTGTTCTCGGCGATTCCACGAAGACCTGATGTCAATATTGACTCTTGAATATCATAGCGTTGATGGAATGAACAGACCTCGGAAGCTACAGTGCCAAAGACAGTGGTAGTAGACTTGGCAACTTGTTTAACACCCTTCAAGGCTTTGCGAAGAACTCTAGCGGGGTCAGCACCTCTACCGCCAGCCAAATAACCGCGATCCAGCGTATCGGAGCGCCCGATGTCATGGCTGTTCATATACAATGTCACGAGAGCACGGATAGCCTGCTTCTGTTCGCGAATTCGATCTTCATATGACCGGCGGTGGAAATTACTGGGGGAAGCGCGGTGGGGTTAGCTCCTCTATGGTTGAGAGGTAAAACGGTTCTTGAATTCTGTCACAACTGACCTGGCGATGATCTGAATCAAAAGTTTTTCGGCAACAAGAATGAGAGTCGATAGAAACATTCCGAACAGCCCCTGAAAAGAAATGTAGTGTCAGCCGTTTGATGTCATGGGAAATGGCTTCGAAAAGTCCTGTTAAGCCCACTTGAATCATCCAATGTAAGACATGATCGTCCCCTTCGGTGATATTGTTCATTTTGTGTTTCAAAATGAACACGTTGAAAGTCACTGGGTAATTGAAGAAGAAATGTCAATAAATGCGGAATGACCGGGATAAAATTGTGAACATTGAATTTTATACTGACACCAACTCAAGAAACTCCATACGGCCCCCATGATGACTTTCTTCATCGGAGTCAAATAACCGACCCATTTGTCAACAAATCCAGGGGGAAGAATCACTCCAATGGTATATTTGAAAACCTTGGGTGTGAGGATCCCAATGGCAAGACCAATCCACCACCCGCCCCAAGCAATTGAGAGCCAAGCTGACCACCAAACCAGCTCTACACCCCATATGCTGTCAAGTCATTCAAAAACACGTATCAGAGAAAAGAGAAGCTTGAAAGTGGAAATGCGATTGGCACTGAACTCGAGATGGCTCTTGTCGAGCGTGAGACCGATTATTCCTGGGATCCATACCAAGACAAGTACCGGTGTGATGAAAAAGAACCAGCGGATAATAATGTTGGAGTCATAAAGCGAGACCCATGAACGAGCGAAGGCGTTGTTAGGTTTGATGAAATCGCCGTCGGCGAAACGGATGGTTTGCCGAGACGATTGACTGATCTCAGGGGTGCTTTCCATACGATGATATTGGGTACGCCGGTTAGCAAGACGGTTAACGCGCGTGGCCTGATCGAGGGGTGTATCGAGATATTTTTCGCGAACAGAGTGCGAGGGGCTGAGATGAGGTGTTGATGTTGTGTGGGCTGTGCATGCAGAGTCAGGGTAAGTGGGAGTGCTAGAATGTGGAGGAGTCATTGTTGTAAAGTCCCGTGCCGTCACTGTTACGGCTGAGGTGGCTAGGCACCGTAGGTGGCTTGGCATTCAGCCTAGTCTCATCCGTTTTCGGTTTAGCCCAGGTGGAAGATCTAGGAATGTTAGATCGGGCTGGTTTCATCTTATTCGTTAGCTTATTCTTGTAACGCCTAGCTGAAACATGTTTCAGATAAATAGCAATAGTTTCTCCCTAAACTTGTGTTGTTCTCTATTGTCACATTCTCTTTTGTTTGTTTCGGTAGATTCACTAACACTAGTTTCATCTAGGTAGAACCTTATTTCTCTTTATGCAATTGTCACATTCTCTTTTGTTTGTTTCGGTAGATTTCACTAACACTAGTTTCATCTAGTTTGCTTCCCACTGCTTTCGTCCCAATAGGTTATGAGCTTTAGAGTCCCAGACGACTCAGATATATCCTTCGAATCAGCGCAATCCGAACCTACCGTTTTTAACAATCAATCTTCTTCTGACAATCAATCATCGCTTGACAATCAACAACTTACCTCAAACCCTTACGCGACTACCATCGAACCGCTCGACCCCGAGACCATGGAACCTGAAATGCAAGTTGCTGGAACTCAAGGACCACCTGCTGCTGGAGTTAACAATTCCCAGAACTTACAGCAGATCCTTCAGCAACAGTCAATCACGAACGCTCCCCAAACCGTCCATCAGACTATTACCAATGTCTTCACCATTACCGGCAGTGAAAACCCGGACTCTTGGATCGTTAGAACTCGCAACTGTCAAGTAAAATTGGCAAGTCTGGTCGAACTCTTACCAGACGGTTCTAATTTCGACGTTTGGGATGCCGATATCCTGGCTTACTTGGAAATCTTGACTGGGTGCATCGATTATCTCCATCCAGCAGCTATTCCTTCCGTTGATGGCTGGCGTGAAGATATTGCCCGCGGTATCAATGGGTTGTTTCACTGGACTATTGACCGAAGCGTTGCTATACGTCTTACGGAACATTCTTCTATTCCATCGGTTCGGTATGCTTGGCTCAAAAGTCAATTCTCGGGTCAGACTTTCGCGGGTCGAATGTCATTACTTCATGAATTCATATCTATCAAGTATGATCCATCTTCGACTACTTTGGATGCTCATATTCAATCTGCTTCGACTCTCCGCCGTAAACTTGAAAGATCTGGCATGTCAATTCCTGAAGACATTTTCGCTGGTATTCTTTTAAATGGTGTTCCTAACGACTTTCCCAACATTACGAACACTTTCGAGGCTATGATAATCAACGACCCTCGAGCTACGGTCAATTCATCATCAATGATCAGAGCTATTGGAGCAGCTGATGTGGCTCATCGTCGAGGCAACATATCTGTTGCTGATGGACTCAATACTTCGATTTCAAGATCACCCAAAGCGAAGGGTCCACGTTGTTATTATTGCAAGAAGACCGGTCACACTAAACCGGAATGTCCTGTACTCAAGGCTAAGGACAAGAAGCGCAATACTCCTGTGGCTTCTACTTCTGATGCACGAACTGTTGAACCTCAGTTCGCGGACATCGATTTCTCAGGGTGTGTGGATATCCGTCATATAATGGTTTCACAACTGGACACTGATATCACTCCCTCTACCATCATCTTCGACACTGGCGCAACTCATCACGTTTTCAATGACCGCTCTCTTTTCATTTCTATCCGCAACATTACTCCCTTACCAGTTAGAATGGCCAATAACAATTCTTCTTCTTTTATTACTGGTGTTGGTCGTGTTAGAATATGCAATGTAACAAACTCTAATGAGTTTTTAGAAGTCAATAACGTCTATTTTTGTGAGAATCTTCGCCACAGTCTTCTTTCTGGTATTCAACTGGAGGAGGATGGTATTACTTTTCGAAATTCATCAAAAGGTATTGAACTATGGAAGAGTGGTTCAAGAATCTTAACAGCAATCAAGTCAGGAAGAAAATGGATTTTAAAGGCCTTTTCGCAGCCTGTTGAAACTGCTGCTGTTTTGGGCGATTTTATGCTTTGGCATCGCCGCCTCGGTCATGTTAATGACAGAGTTTTATTGAAGCTTGTTCGTGAAAAATCTTGTGTTGGATTGCCTGAAAAGCTGACGAAAACTGTAGCTTGTGAAGATTGTGCAATCGCCAAATCAACAAAAACTTCGACTATTGGTCCTTCTTTAATTTCTTATGATGGACCACTTCAACTTGTGGTAGCTGATCTTTGTGGACCTTTTCCAGTCAAAACCATATCAGGTTCTGAATATTCTTTGGAAATTCGTGACGTCTATTCTACTTTCATGAGGACTTATTTATTAAAATCCAAGAATGAAGCAGCTAATCAAATCAAGATTTTCATAGCTGAAGCAGAACGCCGTACTGGGAAGAAGGTTATTCATTGGAGGACTGATGGTGGTGGTGAATTTGTCAACAACGCATTGAAATCATACTTTGCTGAGAAAGGTATCAAAATTCAAACTTCGCTTCCTTATTTTCATGAGCAGAACGGTTCAATTGAGCGTGCAAATCGAACAGTTCAAGGTGGTATGAGGGTGCTTCTTCGAGACTCAGGTCTCCCAAAGAAATTTTGGGGTTTTGCGATCATCACAGCAACTGATCTTCATAATAGAACTCCGAATTCAAACACCGGCTCTAAAACCCCTATCGAACTAATGTTTGGTTTTTCTCCACAAGTCGATCATCTTCGGATCTTTGGAAGTTGGGCTTTTGTTCATGTACCTGTTGAAAAACGCAAGAAGCTGGACGACCGAGCAATTAAATGTCGATTTGTCGGTTATCTTGATGCCAGTAAGGGTTGGAGATTCTGGAATCCTATCAACAATGAATTTATCGACTCGGCACATGCGCGATGGTTAGATGAGAAAGCTACAAGTCGGATTCTCCCGGAGCCTGTTTCTACTCATCTTGATGAATCTTCATTAAATCATATTCTTGCTTCCAACGACACCATTGAAAATCATGAAGAACTCCGAATCTTGTTCGAATCTCTTTCTATCACTTATTCCCTTGAAGATCGTCTTTTTACAGAAACTGTTCGACAGCAGGATCTCAATATCGATCTGTTGCATGCGAAAGCTGCTGGGTTTGCTCAACGTCTTCCTCGCAGTTATCAGGAGGCAATGAATAGTGAATATTCGACGGAATGGAAGGATGCTTGTAAGAAGGAATTGGAAATGCTTATTCGTTTGAAAGTATGGGAAGAAGTTGTTTTACCTCCTGGTCAGAAGACTGTATCAAGCAAATGGGTCTTTGCTGAAAAAACAGACGCGCATGGAAACATCACTAAAAGAAAATCTCGGTTTGTTGTCAGGGGTTTTACTCAACGCGAAGGACTCGATTTTTCTGAAACTTTCGCACCGACAGCCAAATTCACCTCACTAATGATAATTTTCTCAATCACTGTGTTTCATGGATGGCATATCAGGGGTTTCGACGTTGTGGCAGCTTATCCACATAGTCCAATCGACGAGACTATATATGTAAAGCCGGCTGAAGGAGTCCTCACATCAAAACCAAATCTTGTTCTTCTGCTACGCAAAGCTCTGTACGGTACTAAACAAGCCGCACGGTGTTGGTGGAAGCACTTTTCTTCGATTTTAGCAGGTATGGGTTGTAAGTATTGCATTAATGACCAGAGTTTGTATGTCTTGCATTACAAAAACAACATCGCCTTGCTATGGATTCATGTGGATGATGGAGTCATTTGTGGCTCATCAATCGACATCATAAATTTTATTCATGAATCATTATTAAAAACATTTCAAATTACATGGAACGACAATTTGGAACAAATCGTTGGTATCAAAATCGACTACAAACCTGACGGAATCTTTCTGTCGCAACCAACATTAACATCAAGTGTTCTAGAATCAACTGGTTTCACTACTTCGAAGACTTCGACTCCGATGATAGCAAATCTTCAATTGGACACCTCCGACAAAGACGCTATCGGTGTGAACGCCTCATCTTATCTTTCGATTTTGGGTTCCCTTTCTTACCTTGCAATTGGAACTCGACCCGATATCTCTTTTTCTGTTAACTATCTTGCTCGTTTTTCATCAAAACCAGGCGACAAACATTGGTTGGCGTTGAAACATCTACTTAGGTACATTAGTGGAACGAAGAATGAGGGTATTTATTTTAGGAAGAAGGAACAGGATGCGGATTTGGTTACTTTTTGTGATGCGAACTGGGGGGGTGAATTCTCTAGGTCTACTCATGGTTTTGCAGTTTTTTTATTTGGTAATTTAGTTTCATGGGCCTCAAGAAGGCAGAGTTGTGTAGCAACATCAACGTGTCATGCAGAGTATATGGCTTTAGGAGTAGCTGCACGGGAATCAATCTGGATTCAAAATTTATTAGAAGATATTTTCAAGAAAACTTTTATTACAACTTTGAAATGCGATAATACGGCCGCCATCAAAGTAGCTCAAGATTTACATTTGACAAAAAGATCACATCATGTTGCTAGGGAATTTCACTATGTCAATGAACAAATATTCGACGGGAATTTAAAAATTACTTGGATTGACGGACCCAATCAAAAGGCGGACATTCTCACTAAATCTCTTGGTAATGTTATCTTTCAAATCCACAAGCATAATATCTGCATGTCTTAGGTGGTATAAACCTCTAAAGGTTGAGGGGGGGGTGTTACGGCTGAGGTGGCTAGGCACCGTAGGTGGCTTGGCATTCAGCCTAGTCTCATCCGTTTTCGGTTTAGCCCAGGTGGAAGATCTAGGAATGTTAGATCGGGCTGGTTTCATCTTATTCGTTAGCTTATTCTTGTAACGCCTAGCTGAAACATGTTTCAGATAAATAGCAATAGTTTCTCCCTAAACTTGTGTTGTTCTCTATTGTCACATTCTCTTTTGTTTGTTTCGGTAGATTTCACTAACACTAGTTTCATCTAGGTAGAACCTTATTTCTCTTTATGCAATTGTCACATTCTCTTTTGCATGCAGAGTCAGGGTAAGTGGGAGTGCTAGAATGTGGAGGAGTCATTGTTGTAAAGTCCCGTGCCGTCACAACCCCTTCAGACGATTTTGGAAACGCTCCCTTGGGTGCAGTTTCGCCCCTGGTTTCAGGTTCTTTGGCTGTATCCTCAAAATTGATATATTCGAAACCAGAGAGGGCTGCTTGTCGCGGTGGCATATCGAAAATTGTTTGGGTAGAAAAACTCGGTTGGTATTCCTGCAAATGCTCTGTATTGTAGGGCAAACGAACGGAATCGCTTGGAGAGATGTTTTGGCGTCTTGACTCCGGCGACTGAGATGATAGTGAGTTTTGACCGGTTGCTGGGGACACAGGCATCTGCGATGCTTATGTGTTAATTTTTATTCGATTGATCGTGTCAGCCTATAGAATGGGCAGTCACATCAATTATGAAAGTATGCAGTAGGTGACTAGGGTAGGTGGACCTGAAGTACGATTGAACCGAAAAGGATTTGAAAAAATGAGTTGGACTGATGAAATTGCACCAGGGCAGGCTCATTAAAAGGGTTGAAAACAAAATGGGTTCAATGAAGTGCAGCCCTGTAGATACGCACTCCTTCATGAAGCTTCATGGAGGATTCATGCTGGATAGGGAGCTTTACCCGCGAAGGCAACTTTTTAGCGAGCAGACGGAACCTGCCAACATCATGGTGTGAAATGTAGAAAACTGAGAAGACCAGAAGCGATCGGTAAGCAGACTGGCTCGTGTGATGAGACGGTGGTAGGTCACGTCGGCTTTACGCTTATCCATGACTCTCAGGGGTCGGATTCCAAAACTGAGTGATCCTTGCATCCTACCACCCAGCAGTGCCCATTGTCAAACCAACCAGTTTCAGCATCACGATGAAGGTTAAGCATCTGGTCGCATCAATGCAGATCGCCACATTGCAACTAATCCAGACAGATGAAGTTGACTCAAACCGCCTTCCTTAGTCTGGAACTCTGGCCTCCTTTTTCCTACAGAATAGCCTATGTACCCCTTGTCTCGATCCTGGTGAGCCGTCCACTGCCAACATGCTGCAACGCCTCCTCTCAACGTTCGCAATCCGGTCATAGCTCGCTACGCGCGACTCAGCAACTGATCAAACGAGAACGAGATCATATACGCGCGCCGCGGGCGTGACATCGTGATCGTCACAAATGTCAGTTTTCATCACTTTGCACACGATGCCAGACGAGTCGCATTGTCACAGGGCGGACACTTGATAGACTTCGACCCTGGATCTCGGCACTGCTGACGGAAATACTTCTTCGGGGTTTCATGCTTTTATGCCCAGCATAGGATGATGGCACACAGGCTGGCTGGCTGGGATGATGTACAGTCGTTTTCAAAAAGCTTGCCGCTAATTCACCGCCCAATTGCTCGAGTTTTGCGGGCAAATTTCGGCAAGCTTTTTGAAAACGACTGTATGATCTTGCCACATGTGCAAAGCCAAAAATGAAGCAGGAATAAGACTGTATTGAAATAAAACCTAAAGAATGCTGTAAGCAAACAGTTATGACAAGCTTACTTGTGGAAAAGTCTTGCAAACAGCTTTGATATTTATATATGTCAATGTTGTCCAGGAGGGTGGTGATCAAACCACTTTGTGTTGACTATTAGAGTGTACAGAGTGTACAATGGAGATTGGTGGGATGATCATTGTTGTGAATCCACCTTTGCCATAAGGGGACTTTCCCGCGGCTGGTCACGATGTTTTCACAGCCCTGCTGATGCTCACCTGCGCTGCTCTTTGGATTCCCTGAATAGGGCGATTATAGACGCTTACATATACCCTTTTGAAAAATAAAGAACACGGCGTGTGGAGTTGCGTGAAGATGTTTGCTGTGCGCAGGATCTGAGAAAGCTGGATCAAGTCGACGATAGATCGTAGTGTTTCAAGTTTTGAGTTTTGGTCACGCTCCCTTGTTCAGCTCAAAACCCCTCAGACAGGGATGCTATGTAACTTACGCTTCAGGATTTTGATAGCCGTCTTTCTCAAAGCAGCCAATCGAGGTGAGCGAGAGTGAGCCGAATGATGGGCAGAGAATCTGGAGCGTGATTCTCGCACCTCGCAATCAGCAGAGAGGGTGTGAACCGTGTTCCAGGTAAGTAAGTAAATCTTCATGGTTCCTGTGTGATTGATTGAATTGGTGGTGTAGAGTTTGAGACGATAAGGGAAGTAGTTTACTTCCATGATCCCCTATCTCCCCTTCTCTGATCGCATCAGCACAGTGATATCCCATAATCGTCACGACTTGAATCAATCTCCAGATACATAGTACTCTCTGAATTGGGGGCCTATGACCAATCAAGGTGGGTCGGTCTATCCTTCGCTTGGTGAAGTTATGTACATATGCTTATCTTCGGCAATCACAGCATTGCATATTTCTACACTTGGTTCACTTTCATCCTGCAAGCTAAGAAAATAAGTCAGAGGTCGTCATCATGCCTTCTGCTGAACTTACCAGTTTCCCCTCCGACGACTTGGAGAAAGGCCCATCAGCTGTTGCCAACGAATCGGCCCTGGCCACCGAAAATCAAACCACTCCGATAACTGATATCAAGTCGCGATCCATTGAGTCTTCGCCGAGAAAGTAAGCTTGATCCACGATGGTCCTTGTTCGAGAAATTCACCTTCGATATTCATCATCGTTCTGCCAATGAAGCCCAGCGTCTCCTCCTCCACGGCCCGTCTGGCTTCGCCCGCTACTTCATATCGGTCAGGCCTTGTTCTACAGTCGCTCTTGCTACCCGAATTTCAATTTTAAGGTTCCCGAGAAGAATCTAACGCTATCCATTACATTCATGACATTTTCTTAGCTCTTATCTTGCTTCTCCTGGGCTGGTACATCCCTGGGCTTATCAATCGATCCACTCGTCATAAATGGGTCATCACTACATTCTGGACAGCAATTTTCCTAATCGTCTGTAAGTCAATATTGAAGCTTCTGCCTAACAACAATATCATAAGAAATAATTGATAATTTTCATCACGGACTTTGGATAGTGGCTAGCCAATATAGTTCATTTCTTCGACTGTTCAGAACTTTGACGCGTCCAATCTTTTCGCCTCTCGCACGTCTTTGGAATGCGTGTCCTCGTTGGTCGCGTTATTTATTCGGTTGGGCAACACTAGCTGCACTTATTATTGTACCTATGGTCTGTATTCCAGTACAAACTGGAAACTCCATCAAAGATCGTGCTGTATCATTGTTGGGTTTGGTAGTTTTCCAATTTGGCTTTTGGTAAGTAGAGCGATCAAAGATTTTTTGAAGTAATCATATTTGAAAAAGCTCACTATGATGAATGTTTGGGGTTTCAGGGCTACTTCCGTACATAGGACGAAGGTAAGATGGAGAACTGTGATCATCGGTCTCATCTTTCAGCAGGTCCTCGCCTTGTTTGTGATCCATACTTCAGCTGGGTATGTTCCTATTTTGTTTTCTTGACCCGAGAGTCTGTGAGGAGACACGCTTTAATCCACCGCATATATCTACTTGTTGACCTTTGAACTCCTTATCAATATGCAGACTTTCTATCTAACTCTCTTATCGCGTCTTTTACTTTGATATTCAACCGATTAGATTCGATCTCTTCAGTTGGATCGCCAAAGCCTTTACCGATTTACTTGACACTGGTACAAGAGCCGGTGGATTTTTCTTTAATCAACAAGTCCTCGATCAAAATTGGTTCTGTGAGCAACTCATCAGTTGTCAAACTTGACTCATAGCTTTTCGTGTGCTGAGAGTTTTGTTCTTTCACAATCTCCAACAGTCGTCAATGTCTTAGCTGCCATAATTTATTTCATTGCTTTGGTCCAATTGTTATGTGAGTGAAGATTTATAGATTTTGATTGTTTTTCGGATGTTATCACTTACTTCATTGATTTGACGTTTTTAGACTATTTGGGAGTTATGCAGTGGATTCTACTTAATCTTGGTTATTTCTTTTTCAAAGTTATGGACGTGAGCGGCGCAGAAGCTGTAGTTGCGGCTGCGTCCCCTTTTGTAGGACAAGTTAGTTTTTCACCTTTTTCTGTTATGTATGATATCATGCGTTTGTCGATTCGTGTGCTGAAAGTGATTGTTCATCCCTTCTAGTCTGAAAGTGTGATGCTAGTTCGTGTGAGTATCATATGATCTTGCAAGTCAAAAACTGAAGTATTCCTGATGAGGTTTTCAAATCAAAGCCATTTGTGAGCGAAATGACCGATTCAGAGCTACATCAAGTTGTCACATCTGGTTTTGCGACGATTGCCGGCTCCGTTCTTGTAGCTTACGTGTCATTAGGGATGCCAGCAGTATATCTTATCAGTGGTATGTGTATTGATTTCATGGCTCTTTTGACAATACTGATCCAAAACGAGTTCTCAGCATCAATCATGAGTATTCCAGCATCTCTGGCTATCAGCAAGCTCAGGTTTCCAGAAACAGGTTCACCATTAACAGCTGGAACAATAACAATACCGGAATCAAAGCAACATGATCTTAATGCTCTTCACGCCTTCTCAAATGGAGCCTGGTTCGGTCTCAGGGTTGCTGGCATGATGTAAGCATATTATAGAAAATGTATCGTCACTCTCAAGAGAATTTGTACTGATCAGTGTTTCTTTCCAACGACAGCCTCGCGAACGTCTTATCTGTACTTGCGTTGGTGTATACCATCGATGGTCTTCTTACTTGGATAGGACAGTTTTGGTCTCTTGATCCTCAAGGTCCTCATCCCCTGACCCTTGAGCTTATATTCCAATACCTATTTTATCCTATCGCAGTCAGTCATCCTCTACTCTTAAACATACCTCTATTCTTTCTTTGCTCTATGATCTGACCAATTTATCGAGACACCTATCTTCCAGTGGCTTATGGGTACCCCTTCATCTGACGTGATGAAAGTATCTAGATTACTTGGTCTCAAATTGGTTGCTAATGAGTTTGTAGCTTGTAAGTCATTATCATTGTTGTTCGAATTTGAAGATGAGACTGATATCACAATAAAAATCATGTAGATCAAGCTTTATCAAAATTACAACCTGAAATGACCACACGTGGATTCACAATTGCGACTTACAGCCTGTGTGGTTTTGCTAATCTAAGTGGCCTTGGAATTCAAGTTAAGTACATTCCATTTTTTCAATCATCACATCGATTGAAACATTTAATTGAGGAACAAAGCAACTCATCAAATTGGTAAAAGATTGGAGTCTTGAGTTCTTTAGCACCACAGCGACAAGCTGATATTGGGAAGATAGTCTTATCAGCTTTGATTTGTGGATTTTTTTCTACTATTCAAACTGCCGGTCAGTTTTTCTCGAATTTCATAACCTTTACGCATGAAAGTATCAAGATCACTAATTAATATTCTTTTGGGTCTCTTTTGTGTGGAGTAGCCATTGCTGGTATGCTAGTATAGTTTAGGTCTTTGCTGTTTGATGTTGTATATTTAAAATCTCTTGTGTGTAAAACCAAATCTCTGGCTAGAGGATTGGACTGCAAATCGGGATTGTCTCGAACCGAGTATGTAAGTATATATTTTATAAACAGACAAAAGAAACAAAAGATCAGGTAAAGGAGGGTACTCAAAGAGTCAGAGTGGAATGAGAGATTAGGAGAGTCACACTGGATATATGTTTCTATGTACGTCATCTCAGAATGAGCCCTGACTCCATTGTAACGGAGTCAGGCTGGGGAACCAGATGGCTGATTGTTTCTCGGAGAGCGGAGCCACCACAGGTCATTATGAGCAAGTCTGATGATTGAGTCAACAAATAGGGAAATCCAATTGAGGACTTTATTTTTTCAAGGAGATTGACCAATAAGTTGACTGCAAGCTCCTGTTTGGAAAACTACGGCATCTACTTCTCATTCTGGGATCCCCTTATTTGTATTCTAGCAGAAAAAGCTCAAGATACAAAGTAGATTCTCCCAATGATTCAGGCTCCCAACAATTGTCTGGGGTGTTCACCTTCCTCTCAAACCTCTGCGATCACACTGCTATTCACGAATGTTTTTCAATATAGATCGTTTGAATGATTGTGTTTGAATTTCTCCCCTTGAAGCTGTCTGTTTTGTTCCATCAGAGGCTCGACCTTGCTCAAAAGATATACACAGATATAGTACAATATTGTTGAAGAAACGAACCATAAAGATTCAGAATACAAATTGATTTGGATTGTTGCTTTTAGCTATCAAGATGCTGATAAAGACAGTAATGTCACTTTGATTTGCTTCATTGATCAATGGTGTAGTTCTAATTGTTTCAGAAACGAAAAAGATTCATTAGATTGATATTGTTTTGATTTTTTGTGGGTCTTGATGCAAAATGTAAGTCAAAAAGAGAACTTACTGTGAATGAGTGTAACTGGTGAATCAAGGAATGTGTTACCGAAGGAGTCGGTGGTCACACGTGGAAGATCTTGAGTGAGTGATGCAGGTAACATAACTTGGTTGGGGTTAGCTCCATCCGGTTTTGCAGGTAGTGCAAGTGATCCCGAGATCTTGTTTCGAATGACATTAGTGATATTGAAGATCTCAACATCACGTGAATAGTCGCCTCCTTTATTTTTGAATGTATATTGTTGTGAAGTTCTACCGATACCACTGATCGCTTGACCTTTACCATCGAAGTGTAAGTTACCTTCTGAATTTTGAGTATTTACAATATCAGACTTGGATCCAGCGGGATAAATATGATCCTCTGTACGAGTGTAACCATGTGAAAGTTGTCCTGAGAAGATACTTAGGTTTGCACTTGGTGCAGTTTGAATCATGGTGAGGTTCATAGGGTACGAAAATTTATCTTGAAGAAGCGGGACTCCATTATGTACGGATTGAGATAAACCTTCGGAGGATTGAATCATATTCTGATCAATAGAAAAAAAGCAAAAGGATCATAGTGAATAGATTTCGAGAAAAGTTCATCTTTAGCACTCAAAACTGTCTTCATTTTTTCTCGTAGTAAAGATCAAATCGAACATACCGAATAATCTCCACTCGCCGTTATGATTTGAGTATTAGAAAATTTGAAATCTTGCGTGACTGTTACTGATTGTTTACCCTTAGTGCCAGTGATGACGGTAGCTTTCAGGCTAAGTTGACGAGAAGCTTCGGTTTTGAAGTTTATTCTTCCTTGAGCATCATCGGGAAGTGGGGTAGATTTTTGGTATGGTTTAGTAACGACACTGTCGAGTGTTCCGGTGGTTCGAGTTCCACTAGGATCGAGAGTGATACCAACAGATCCACTTAGGACCCATGAAGGTTTACTCAATCCTGGCTCTTGTCCTCCAATCATGATAGTAAAGTTGTGATTCTTATCATCAGTCAAGAGCGGTACAAAGGGGGTGATGTCCAGGGTATAAGAAGGCGCATTTGAAGCTCCAATCGCGGCAATCGGTCTTTCAAAGATCAAAAATCATCAGTTTTTGATCATTTTAGATAATTCGATCAAACTCACCTCCACCAAGTGAGTAAGATTCCACCAGTGTAAATCACTGGAAACGGGTAGACAACACCAGCCAATTGACCATCTTATAGAATTATAGTGAGAGTGATCACTAAGCCAGTTTGAAAATCTTTAGGTAGAAAAGAGTAACTTGGAACAAACCAATCAGAAGCTGAACTTCTCGATATGGACCACCTCCACGGTAAGATCCTGTATTCTTTGGGTCAAGACGAGGCAGGAGTTTGTCGGGTACATTGGTATACTGTAACTCCAAAATTTTCAGCAAAGGTACCTTTCTCTAGTGTATCAAGATTGCGCAAACTAACCCAGAACTTATGAAAACAAACCAATTCATTGATTAGTGATGATGAGTTTTTGTGAAAATCGAATTGTAAGTGAAGCACTAACCTCTTCTTGCTGACTCCCACTGGCAAAGATTTCCACAAAGGCGGTAGCTGTGTTCTGTTCCAGAATACAAGTCAGGTAATCCAACGATTAAATGGATCAAGTTGAATTATCAATTACCTTTGGCAACGTGAGCGGTTTCTCAATCTTAGACCCTTCATCATAACCCAATGGAACAATCTGACCCAACTGTGCCACTGCAGGGAAGGCGGTAGTCGGCGCGTAAAAGCGGGCTGATAAAGTGACCTCAAATTGACCAGTCAAATTTTCAGTTGGATAAACGGTGTTGTTGAGACTGAGGGTAAGTGGATTGGGTTTAGACAAGAGTGGCATGTATCTTGTCACATCACGATCACTATGATATATAGATCCATATGACTCAGGTTAACGAAAATGGAGAAGGGACTTTATATATTTTATAAATCAAGTTTGACTCACACAGTCCAAATAATACCTCTCTTGATGGGCTCAGCTAATAAAAATCAAAAATTCGACCCGGATTCAACTCGAGTAAACTTTAGACAATCATCGAAGAGAAAGCTTAATTGAAGAGTAACACTCACGGGTCGAAGTTCGCCATACTATCACATTAGAAAAGAGATTAGTTTCAAAATAAGACTTGAGCAGAACACAAAACAAACTGACTTTCAACATTATTAAGAAATAGTTGCTATTTGAATTTACGAATGATCCAGACCAAGATCCCAAAATTCAGCGGATAAAAGAGATTTGTTGGTTGAGATTTATCAATCAGAAAATAACTCACCGCTAATCTATCATATTGCCTCCCTTGGGAAGCTATCAAAGTGGTGATGTTAAGCCATGATGCTGCATTCAAAAGTAAGAAATCTTAATTGACTTACTGGCTGTCAAGGTAAATACGACTGATGCCCAACTGCCTACTGGTCCGCAATTGGTAGGTGGTACAAAGTTGACGGTCGCTGGGTGACCATAAGAGCTGACAAAAGTCTATCAAAAAGTTCTCAAGCTCGGTAAGAGATCTGTTGTTTTGAGGTAAGAAGTATGTAAGAATTCAAAGAACCTACATGTTCAATGAGTTTTACATCGCAAAACTTGCCATCCTTGGGTACAACCGGTGGCTAGAAGGGACAAGTTTTTGGACGAGGATGTCAAAGGAAATCAAATCAAGATAAGATAAAACTTCATAACATGGAGTTTTGCAAGGTGCCTTCAAGAATCGGATAAACTTACCGCCATAACTTCAAAATTCACCAACGCATCTGGGCGGTGTTGAACCTGACGAGAGTTCAAGTGAGGAGATGGTACCACTTCACCGATGAAGAAGTAAACAGCCAAAAAAAGTTTAAAAAGGGTATTGCAAGTCATGATGAATAAACGATGTGTAAGAATGAAAAACTGATGAGCTTCGTAAGCTCTGAGAAAAAATTGAAAGTCGTTGAATCCAATGCCCAGGTTCGACAATCAAATCAAACAAATAGAAGAAATTGTAAAAATGTGCTCGGAACGAAAACAAGACGCCGCCGAAGTTTCTGAACCCTGTGGTCGTCAGCCAGGGTCATAGCTATGACAGCGATACCTCTTGTGTCTTCAGCAATTCAGCCACTGTTCATTCAATATAAATTTTCCTTATTTTTATTGTAGTCACTCTTATGGCACTAAAAAACATAGGGAGGCGCACGGCCGGGTCTGACCATCTCTTGGGCTCCCCGTAGCTCCCTGTTCAAATATTGCTCCCCTCCCCAACCAAAAGCCTCTGGCGTACGGCTTCAGGATAGCCTAATAGGCCTTTCACAGATGGTGCTATGGCCCGAGCGCTTCCATGGTGGAGCCCACAGGGAAGTCCGATAAGGATGACTAAGCTTATGTTGATAGGGAAAAGCTTCATTTATTTCGCCCGCCATGATCCAGGTAAAGTGAAGAGGAATTCGAGAGTCGAGACAGGGTTTCCTGTTGTAGACAATCGGTTCGCTCAACAGATCCGCCTGTACCCTTTGGAGGGTCACCGTCGAAAGTCTTGCCAGATTTCAAATGACAAAACTGATACATCGCCATGCCTTCATGCCTTCGACCCTGTTTTCGTTTGGATCGCAATACGGGTTCGCTCATGTGGTCAGATTCCAGTGCCACGCCAGACATCGACGTTCGGCAACTATTGAACCTCACTTCTCCTTTGTCCCATTTTTTGGTGTCGTGTTGTACGTATCAGAATATGTAGCACGAAATGATTGGCCAATGGCAGTGCAACAAGATGAACGGAATCTCCCTAACACGGTGACATATGCAAGGATCCTCTTAGGGCTGTTGCCCTCAACGCGCAACTGAAAAGATCGTGAACGATCCCATGGGCTCCCAAATTCTAGCTATTATCGAACCATGATGCATCGAGCTACAAGGAGATGGCATGTATGCGGGCGGGAAGTCGAAGCTCTCGATCGAAGTCACTACGGAAGTGTAAAGTGATTCAAACTGCGATGTTGCACCTCTTCAAGATGAATGAACAGTCTGTAGTTTATCTTTTCAATCAAGATCCTAATGAGTGCTCATGAGTGTCATGATGACCTGGTTTATAAAGTTGAGGTAGACCCTGAGCAACATATGAGTGGTATTTGAAGTATATGTATAGTGAAGTAACGATTGATAAGGAGCGTGAGTTTTGAAGTGAGTCTAGTTTAAATCCAAACTTTAATTTCTCATTACCATTTATAAAACTTTCCCTTTCCCTTTCCATTTCCATTTTCATTCGTTAATCCTAGTCAATCCATCAAACTTCACTTGATAACTTCAGCCTATCAAACTTCAACTATAACATCAGCGAACCAACCAACTGGAAATGTCTACTTCTACCGTTCCATCAAAGTGAGTATCATCAGTCATGTAAACTTATCTCTTAATCATTCGAAGCTAACTTGATTGTCATTTCCTTTTCTTCACTTCAACCAGCACTCTTCCCATTCTAGCACCTATCAAACCTCGCATTTTATCATCCGCATCAACTATTAGCGATTCGGTTTTATCTTGTATAGGTGGAACTCCATTAGTACGACTCGATCGATTCGCGTCTGCTCATGGTTTAAAATGTAATCTTCTTGGTAAACTAGAGTATTTCAATGCGGGTGGATCAGTCAAAGACAGAATCGCATTACGAATGATAATAGAAGCAGAAGCAGAAGGCAAACTAATTCCAGGACACAGTGTAATGTAATTAAACAACAAAATCCTAAACGATTCTTTTTTTCCCAACAAACACTGAAATGAATTCCAATCTTTTTATACTCTTTTGTTTAGTATTGAACCTACAAGTGGTAACACAGGTATTGGTTTAGCATTAGGAGCCGCTGTAAAAGGGTATAAATGTATAATTGTTTTACCAGAGAAAATGAGTCGAGAAAAAATCAATACGATGAAAGCTTTAGGAGCTACAATTGTTCGTACACCTACTGAAGCTGCTTCTGATAGTCCTGAAAGTCATATCTCAGTAGCTGCTAGACTTGAGAAATCGATTCCCGGTGGGATCATTTTGGATCAATACACAAATCGATTTAGTTAGTCAATCTTCTCTTTACTTCTTTGAGATTTAGGGATCGCAATCCTGACTTTTTGGTTTTGGATCATTGTTGTTTAGATCCATTGGCACATTATGATACAACTGCAGTGGAAATCATTGAAGCTATCTCAAACACGCCTACACTTGAAGGACGTCAGTCAAGTGGAAAAGTAGATTTATTAATCGCAGGAGCAGGAACAGGCGGAACCTTAGCAGGTGTTAGTCGAAAGCTCAAAGACCATTATGGATCAGAATCAGTTCATACAATTGGTGTGGATCCAGTTGGTTCAATCTTAGCTAGACCTGAAAGTTTGAATGTAGGGGGGATTGCAACTTATAAAACAGAAGGTACTGGTTATGATTTTATACCCGACACATTAAATTATGAAGTCATAGATCAATGGATGAAAACTAAAGATGAAGAGGCCTTTAGTTCAGTTAGAGAATTGATCAGAGTGGAGGGAATCTTATGTGGTGGGTCTAGTGGTCAAACTGTTGCAGCTGCATTACGGTATCTATCTCCTGGTGGAGAAGGTTGGGAATCTTATGGAAAGGTAGAGAATAAGAACGTCGTCTTGATCTTTGCTGATTCTATTAGGAATTATATTACGAAAGATTGGTTGATTGAAGGAACTGATGCTTCTGAAACCACTGAAGCTGATCTCGTAGCCAATCTTGCGTCTTCGGATTCAACTTGAAAGATTTGATCATGGAAACTGATCGACGTGATCAAAGTACAACAAGCTTGTCATCCTATAATTTTTCTTTGTCTTTCATTTATATGTTTCTGTTCTATTTCTCATCCATTGTAACTTGTTTCATCTCTTGATCTCTTTATATTTGTTGTTCCGATTATTAAAGCATCTTGATAAATTGATTGTATATATATATCTATACTTCTCGAATAATTCTCAAAGTCAAATTTCATCTGTTTGTAACAAGTTGAAGTTGGAAAGGAATAGATATGGTGTTTAATTCGATTTCACAATAGTGAAAATTAAACACTAGAGTATTTTGGGAGTGCATATACTTGGTATGCATGAGGAAATGAGGAAACCAGGTTCAACTACCAACAACAAAGATACTGTGGACTCAAGAATGCAAGGCGTGCTTGGATGAAGAATACTATTCAATGTTTTTTTAATGTGAAAAGGATGTTGCATCCAATCCTGAGTCCTTGGTGACTGTGTTCAAGGTAATCATGTGAGGGGAGCTTGGATTTTTTTAATCATTTTTGATACTCAAAACTATTAGGTTCAAGCAACCTTTCACATTTTTGTAAAAAAATATTCAGACAATCCCACTTTCAAATATAAAAAGCTTGGATCTATTTTTTCAATACATTTTTTTTTGAAAAAAAGGTTACTTAAACCTCATAGTTATAAATACCATAATTTGGGTTGGTAGTGAAATGAATATCATCCAAAAACCACGGTGGATGATATTTGTACCCCCTGACAATGCTGATTCCAATGCCAAGCTAGATCTTCACATTGTTGTTGCAAGGGCCAAGGAGGAGGATGAGCCAGCTCCAGATCTAAATGAAGATACAATTAGGATTCTGCTGATGCAGCAGATGCGACTGATCCTGGTCTTTGAGCTGAAGCTGAAACAGTTCAACCTACTCATTGCCATGAGTCAACTTCAAACAAACCGGATGCCCTTTTGGAGAAGTTAAATGACCTTTCAATTTGTTTTTGCATGGTCTTCATTGTAAGTAGTTATTATTTTTGAACTACTCTTCATTTTTATAAATTAATTTCTTTCTTGGTTGTATCACACAATCTGCAGGATGGTGCAAGGAATACAATCAAATCATGAAGAGTATGGGAATTGAACTTCAGTGATTGATTTCTGTGTATGAATCTGCTGGAACATAAAGTAAATTGGCTGGGAAAACACATGGAAGGTTCAAGAAGTAAGTTTTTGTGTCACATATCATTCTTGTTGGTATTCTCTGGCTCTACAAGTGCTCACACCCACTTCTTCAGCCCATTGATCAATCATCAGTGTCTTAAGGATGATCTTGCCTAATTACATACCAAGAATTCTTGGCAGGGTCAAAATGGAAAACTCAATGGTTACTTTCACAAGCTAACAATCATGCTCACAGAGTGTGCTCAAGTAAGGACTTGCAATAAAGAGCTCATGGTATATGTTTGTAAACTTAATGATATCAACAGAGGTGAATTCACACCTGGCTGATATTTTGAATTTTATCCATCTTCCTATCATTGCTATTCCCGGAGGCTACCAAGTAAATGGAGAGCAGGAAAGCCACAGGCTCTATAGTAATTCCCAAGTACATTAAATTACGCAAGACATTCTAGGATCAAGCCAATACACTTGACCACACCAATTCTCTTTACCCGATGATGGCATCTGTTATGAGCCTAATAGCGGGTGATGCTTATACTGTAGCTCACCCAACTCATATCTATTAGACTCGAAAGCCCACTTGTACATTTGCTTCTTCACGTTGCAATCCTGTTATTAAGCAACTCATCCCTTTGCTCTTATCCACTAAGCTTGGTCCTAACATTTTGCAACGTCTCAATTAGGATAACGGCAAAGCACTCGAAGTCAAGTATTAAAAGAAAGCAGAAGTCTACGCAAGCTCAAGAAGTTGAAAGATCTAATCAAGAAAGTTAAAATTTATCAAGATTCACATTACAGTCAAACCCCTCTAAATCCATACCTCTCGGTGGAAAGGAAAATGTATGGCTACAGAGGGGTTATGTCTTTGTTGGGGAACCCCTCTGTAGCCATACAATCATGGCTATACACGTAATCCCCTCTAAAGACATGGAAAACATGGCTGTAGAGGGTATCAAAGTGCAGCCATACATATAAAACCCTCTGAAGACATAGAAATCATGTTTGTAGAGGGGTTTTTATGTATATGGCTTGGGCTCTCAGTTGATCTTGCTGAAAAAAATTGAATTTTCTATCAAAGTTTTCAGTAATTGATGTGTTGAGTATCTTATGAGAAGAAAATATTTGATTTTGTAAGTACATCACAAAAGTTTAGTTTCTACTAAAGAAAGAAGTGATGGAGGGCTGAAACTTGTTAGCAAAAAGGGTCTGACTGGTCAATGCGCTTTCAAGAGGAGGAAGAAAGGGGTCAATAGCTGTGCCTTCAGGAAGATCAGAACTTTCAATGAATTGGATGAGTAAAGAAACCGCCTTCAAAGCTTCAGAAGCTGTTGGAGGTATCACTGGGTCAACCACCTCCATCTGAGCAGCCTCGATTTCTAATTGAGTCTGCACCTCAAACCATTCCTCGGCTGTTGCTGAAATAGGTTGAGGATTCTCATCTTCCGGGTTCAAAAGCTCAGAAATTGACATTCTGTTAGCTGAACCAACAATTCCTGCATCCTTGAGTGCTTGAAGGCTGGCCTCAAGATTAACATTTGGAATAAGTGCTTGAAGAGTCACATCTGCATCAGTGCTATGTATAAAATACAAATACCAGTTAGATTTTATTCCCAATGAAAAAAGAAAAAGAAAATTTTTTACATACATCTGTTCGATTCCATCTCCAAAATCGACAATTCCTGTATGACGCCAACAATTCTTGATGCTTGTTGAACTGACCAAAGACCATGCAAGCTTTGCCATTCGCATGGCAGTTAAGATATTGATGGTGTGAAGCTTAGACATCTCGACATGGGCCTTGAATCTTTGTAGTGAACGGGAAAGGAATTGTTGTCAGTATTGAGCTTTGAAAGCATTGATGATACCGGCATCCAAAGGCTGGACATGTGCAGTGAGATTGGGCTTGAAGAATTCCATTCGGATGTTCTTCAGAAAACCATCAGGCACTGAATGACCGGAGAAGTTGTCAATAAGTAGAAGGATCCGACGCCCTTGATTTCCGAGTTGATGATCTCAAGATCCAATCCATTGTTGGAAGATCCTGGTGTCCATCCACGCATTCTTGCTTACATAGTATTTGATCTTTAAAGCTTGAGGCGTGAGTTTATTGAAGCAGTGGGGACTTTTGTATTGACCAATGAAGCAGACCGGAGTTCCAAGGCAATCGGAGCCATCAGCATTACAAGTCAAGAAAACTGTAATGTGATCTTTAGATGCTTTGACCCCATGACCTCCTTGTTGGGCAAGGCCTTGGTCAGGAGGTAGTCTGAAAGATATCAAAAATAAATTAGTAAATGATAATGTATATGTACAAGAAATGAAAAGTACTTATGCATAACATAGACCAGTTTTGTCCATGTTGTATATATCAGCTGGCTTGTAGCCAGCAGTGATCGCACGCACACATTCAACTTCAGTTTTGACTTTTTCCTGAGATGCTGAAGCAGCTTCTCCGTGCTTTTTGTATTCGTGCAGGTTGTTTTGCTTCTTGAAACAGTCCAACCAACCACCACTAAGACTCAGCCAGGAACCACTTGGTATACCTTGAAGTCGAGCAAATTCACGCCACTGTTCCTTGATCTTGTCACCAGATAAGAGAAGGCCATTTTGGTTTGCATTCTGAATGTATGTAACAAGGAGCTTATCGACTTTGGGAAAGGTGACTTCTTTCGTTCTCTTGAAGTTTCCTCCTGACTTTGTAAATTTCACACAAATTGCAATCTCTTTTTTGATCCAAGAACTGACGAGAGGTTGAGTGAGGTTGAGGTGCGGATAGAGTGACTCAAAATGTCTTGCAGTTTTTGATTGGTTCTTTCCATTAGCATGATACCAGTCCAACACATAAATTTTCTCATTGAATGTCGCAGAACATTGTTTGTCAGGTTTCTTGGGAGCTGAAAGTTTTTGAAGGGTTTTGCTGCTGGACAAAGTAGGCTGAACAAGGCGTTTTTTTTTGTCTTTTTTGAATCTTTAAAATCTTGAATCGCTTTTGCTTTCTTGGTTAAAGTGGTGAATGCTTTAAAATCAGATTGGTCAAGCTTTGAGGGCTTGTCCTCTTCCATCTTCAAGATCATATCAATCAGGACTTGCTCGGTAATTAAGTTTCCACCTTCATCCATCCATTCCAAGTTGGATGGTGATACTGACTCTCCGGCTTCAATCTTTTTACTGACTTCTTTAGTTTTTTCTAGAATCTCGTCCTTGATGTTCAAAGCCGCTTCAAGCCGGTCCAGAAGATACTCTTCCGTGGTGATATCGTTTGGAAATTTCGAGGGCAAGCAGGAAGACACAGCAACATAGACACGATTACCAATTCGGGTGATGTAAGGTGGATTAGCTGGATTGAACACTATGGGCTCTATGCCATAGTGCTCTGGTGGTGGTGATTGGTCTTGATCCGCCATTGTAGGTATCAAATGGTATCACCTAGGAGCAAAGATGTGCAAAGGTAGGCAAAGATTCTCAGCCCTCCTGCCTCGGCACTGACCCTTTTTTCTATGGCTTTACGCTGAAAAGATGTTTTTTTTTGAAATCTGGGTATGGCTTACTGCGTTAGGCGGAACTATGGCTTTTTTGGAATTTTTGGCCCCGCCCAACTTGGGAGAAGCCAAAAACCATGGCTACAGGCGGTTTATCACTTTACACGGGTAGGGCTTTAGAGGGGTTTGACTGTAGTGGATCCAGACATTCAAGTTCACTGCAAAAAGACCCTTGGTTGAAGCATCTGAGTACTACATGTGGAACTAATTGAAGTCAAAATATTGGCTTGCATTTGTAATGTGTATCGGTTGGACATGATGTCAAAGACATGAAACTCTTGGATTTACTTGCAAGATGTTTCAAGTATTACTACAGTATTTATTCTTGTCATGACCCCACAAACTTAATAAGTACCAGACTGAGATGACCAGACTCATCAAATTCAAGAACCTGCAAAAACCCCTTCTGACCAGAAGAAAAAATCCCAAGCCAATCCAACTCTCAAACTCTTGTAATCAAAATATAATACATTTCTTATCAAAACCTTTAAGCATATTTGAAAAAAAAAATCCCAAACCAAAAAAGGAAGATATATCATCAACCATCAAACCAAATGCAAAAAAAAAATCACGCACACAAAAAAACAAACCAAAAAGAATTGGAAGAGCTCTTCTTTATAAGCCATTTCAATAAATCGATCAAAGAAAATAATTCATTATTATGATTGTAAAAAAATAATGGTAAGATAAGATAAATTCTAGAAGAAAAGAAAAGAAAGGAAGGAAAGAAAGAAATGCAAAAATATAAAAAAAAACATCAAAGACTAGATGATAAAAAAATGCAAAATACAAAGCAAAAAGCAAAGAATGTAATAAAAAAAACCGTTCAAGCCAAACAAAAAAAAAAGAAACCCAATGCAAATGAAGGAAATGAAGAATAAACGTCTCTCTAGAAGATCCCATTCCTCAATTCCAAATTCCTCCTTTAAAAGTCAAAAATAGAGTTTGTTTCAATTTACTCTTCTACATCAACCAATTCAAATGCAATCGTCACAAAGATTTCTTCTTCATTCCCACCTTCAGAAATCCTAGTAGATCTTAAAGTATATCTAATCGGCATATCACCAAAGATTTTAGCTACATTCATCTTAACTGGCCCGATTGCTAAATCAAATGTATTAAAATTCATAAAAGGTGAAAAGAATGAAGTTGCATAAACCCTAAAAAAATTAACAAAAGGTCAGTCAAAAGGTGAGGGGTAGATTGAAAGAAAAGTAAAAAAAGTGACTCAAAACACATCAGGATCGTAGATAAACTCTTTACGATGTTTTCCATATGATTCAGAAAAATACTTGCGTCGTTTTTGAACATCTACACTTTTATTCAAGAATACAAATGTATTATCCTAAAGAGAACAATCAAAAATAAAAAAAACATCATCAAAATCAAATTATTTCAAGATAACAAAAGTCTTTGCAATCATCAAAGAATGAAAGAAAAAAAGCTCATACCTCTAAAATATCAGTCGTAGGATTTCTAAATCTCCAAGGTCCTAATTGACTATGAACCTGATCTTGAAATGGATCATCATCTAATACAAAATTCAGCATATCACCAAACATTAAATCACCTTTCTCTACATCCTTTAGAGCAGGTGC
Source organism: Melampsora larici-populina 98AG31 (assembly GCF_000204055.1). Classification (NCBI taxonomy): domain Eukaryota; kingdom Fungi; phylum Basidiomycota; class Pucciniomycetes; order Pucciniales; family Melampsoraceae; genus Melampsora; species Melampsora laricis-populina. The sequence goes on along the minus strand of NW_006768800.1, from coordinate 211,725 downwards.
CGCATCAATTTGTTTTTGAGTGGGTCCTTCTCTTTCAGTAGCTTCTCCTACTCCTCTATTTGTGTTTTGCGAGCTAGTTTCAGATAAAACTGATTCACTTTCACTACTTGAAGATCCGACTTTTTCCATCGGCTTAGGTACAGTTAGGTGTTGTTCATATGATCCAGTGGGTCTCATACTGATTGATTTCAGTTCAGGTGTTCGATTCGCGTCTGTTTCTACTCCTTCTTCTGCTGATGAGACTGATTTAAGGACAGTAGAGTTTGACGAATATGAACTGCTTCGTTCTTCCTGTGGTTGTACCTGTCGAGCTGGCGAAGGATGTTCACTAAAAGATGTAGAAGTAGATGAAGTATCATCAGAATGATGAAAAGTCGAAGGCGATGAAACTCTTGGTTCTCCTTCGATCACTTGTTCACTTTTCTCCAACACATCTGGATCAGTGATGATCGTAGGAGAGATGAATAAGGTTTGAGGTCGTTCTCGGATTTTGACACTTTCGAGTTGTGTATTCCTTCCATTATCAAAAGAGGTACTTCTAATGCGATTATTGTTCGAGGTCTCGATCGGTTCAGTTTCGGGTTGAGATTGAAGTGGCCGAGCAAGTACAGTTGAACTTCGATCGGCAGTTACCTTTTGAGGGGGACTAGGTGAAGGTTCATTGGTGTTAGTGGATGAGGAAGGATCACGCCGTCTTCTTGTGAATGGCAATGTGCGGGATGCAGCTCGAGTGACGGTGACTGTGTTAGATTTGCTTTTGCTAGTTGATTTTGAATGATGTAATACAGTTGTAAACTTATTATGACAATTAGTAGGAGGGCTACTGGAAGATGATCCCCCTAAACTAGAAGATGACGTCGAGGAAGATAATCCGGCAGGAGTAAGTTTTTGAAACGCAGTCTTGAGTTTCTTCAATCGACTCTTAACTTTGTGCAACTTTTTCTCCTCACTATCGTGTAATTGGTGACTCTCTAATCTAGGTGGCATAGGAGGACACATCACCACATCTTCTTCACCTAAAGTATCCATCACTTGCTGTGCTCGTGCTTCACCTTCTCTTTCTGTAGCTTCAGTTTCTGCATCTTGATATAAATCTCGCATACCAGCTCCGAAACTAATTTGATGACGTGGGAAGATCCTAGGCGAGAATCGATAAGAGGAAGCTGAACTCATTGGAGGTCGTCCTTCCAAAGCAGTTGAATAAGTCGCATGTGATGATGGTGCACGACACGAGAGTGCATCATCATCATCATCCTCGTTGTATTCTTCATGTTCGCTAAGTTTTCGAGAATGTTGTGAAACTGAAAGAGGTTCTTGAACCGGACGTTCTGCTAAAAGTTCTTTATTCTTCTCTAAAAATGCATCAATCCTATCACCATCTCCTTTAAGTCCAATAAATCTCCAATAACGTTTAGTATGACGACCAATCTTTTTACTTCCAGCTGCTTTACCTATATCAGCTCGATCGACTTGTTCCATTGGTACCATATCATCCCCATCATCCAGATCTTGATCTTCATCACCACGATTGGATTGACGTAAGCAAACGAGTGCATCACTCATTCTAGAAGGTGAAGGCCAAGCACAAAGTGTGTTCATACAAGCTAGATAAGGACTCATGATAAATGGTCGACCACTACTTGGACTAAGATCGTAGAACGTATTGGGATCGATCCAACGTGCTACTCTCATTCCAGCGTTAAAGGCACTCTTTGGAAATTCAACCAAGTGATCAAAGTCACTGTTACAATGAAAGTAAATAAAACAGATTGGATGAAGAGATAAGATTGAAGGTAAGCATTATTATTAGGAAAGAAGCGGAAGAAGATAAGATCCAAGAGTAGAATTAAAAGAACAGATAGGAATCAAAAAAGATAGAAAGCTTACCTTCCAAAATGAACTTCTTCACCACTATAGAGCGGAACTCCTTCACGACGTTTAAATCTACCTTCGATTTGAATATCAAATTTACGAGATCTTCCATCAAAATAAACATGATCATGAATTGGGTTTGAACCATCTGGAGTGATCCCATCAAAATCTTTAATCTTCACTAATACTCTACCAACAAATATATCTGAATCGATGATTGTCGGTTTAGTTGAATCGTTGACATGAGCTATCTGAAGTGTATCTCGGGATGAACCAATACTGATTCTTAGTTTTTTGTTCATTTGATGATGGTGTTCACTGAGGTCGATGGGTTGAGGGCTGGATGGATTGATGGTGATGGTCAGGATGGTAAAGAAGGTCAACAGAGGTCAAGAGAGAGGTGTGTGTTTAATGATCTGAGTCAGAAATCGAATGGCTGTAATCAATTTAAACCCAAAACTGTATTTGACCAAATTTAGAATCAGTCTAAGCTTAATTTAATTTATTTATCAATTCTCTCATCCTGATCCAACAAGCAAACAAATCCAAACTCACTAAAATAAAATAAAATCATCAACTTCTTTTCTAAGGACAACTCTCCGGTAATCCGAACCCAACCTTCAATTCTTGACTTCTTTTAACTTTTAAATACAAATCCACCAAAAAAACTCTCATGCAAGCCCATGCACCTCCAGGCACCTCCATGCACAACCGGCTTAAATCGTATTCTTTTCTTTTGACATACACAGGGAATTAAAAACTTGTTTTAGTTTATCTGTGATTCGACATTCGACATAATCACGAGAGCTAGGAAATTTTGTATTACAGATCATGTCAAATCAATTGATACCATCTTTGGCTAGGCCATAACAATCCTCACACGACCTCGGATTAAATTGCCACCTTGTGTGACAGTTTAATCCTTTATGTACATATCATTTATGTACCCAAGCAGTCAGGTACATATTCTGGTATTATTTAGCAGTACATTTGTATCCAACTTCTTTTAAACCTAGGATCTTGGTTTTGTTTTTGGCGGGGAAAATGCCCAAAACTTTGTGGCTTTCAGGACCCCTGTGCTTACCTGGTGCTTACTTATCCTGTTGGTATCTCCTTTTCCTCATATCTCACATCAACTATCAAGTTGTGTGACCAAACACTCACCAACATCACACTCATGTGGCGCTGGTTTGAGCTTTGAGATGATCCTGGGTGGAACCTGATCACCAGATGGGTGGTTGTTCAGGTTTGCCACAAAGTAGGTAACTGGAGGCAAGGACCAAGAAAGCTCACTTTTTCTGGTTGGGGCCTAGTGTTTGAAAACAAAGAAGTCAGATTCTACCTTCTCACTTTGAGTGCTGTAATTGGTCTTAAACTGCTTGAGTTGAATGTCCATACCCTTCTGTCAAACGCTCAACTAGGAGTTTATTACCCTTTATGTTGGCACTGACTAGTACTTACCTTGAAAAAAGCCCAAGATCACTCAGATGTTGCTTGGGACAGGCTGTAGCCTTAAGCCAACATTAAAGGGATATTGCCATTTATGTGCTTCACAGAAGGAGTAAGGTTACTAACTCACACCTCCTCAAAGTCTAGCACCTATATAGAATAGCCTACATGTCCAGGCTTCAAGTTTGTTTTGTAAAGTACATGTCTGTATTGCAAAAATGATCATACTGCTAGAGTTTCAGGTCATAAAAAAACAACTAGACCAGAATTTAAACCTGGTACCTCAGTATTTACAAGCTGAGAGACATGTCAGAGTACTGCATTTACCACTGTCACTATCTTTTAAAACCTTTTTGAAACATCCTTGAAGTTGAACTTTTACACTGAGTAAATTGCACTACATATTGAATGTCTTGATGGTTTCCTGGTATCTGGAGCTGAAATCAAGCAATAATATTCAGAAAACCAACAAAGTTTGACCTAGTTAAAGAAACATATCTACTCAGGCTTTCATATTGATGCTCAAAGACAATAACGGTACTCAAAGTTGTGTATACTTTGCCATGCATAGTTTTTTTGTGTTGTTTGCAACTACAAACAACTTGGAAACAGTATGTTTCTTGATTGAAGCTCAAAGATATGTACTTTTAAGCCAAAAACATAGTTTTCCCTGGTTGTGTGAAGTTGCGAAAAAAGAAAAGAAAACTATGCACAGCAAAGTATACACAACTTTGAGTACCGTAAATATCTATAGTCTAGAAAACACTCCAGTGAAATTGTTTATTATATCAATGTCACCTGGGAAAGTGCTTCTCTTCTCCTCTAGTATCTTTTCTTTGTAAAACTATCAAGTTCCTAGATATCAAATCAAGTTTTTTGGTCCTAACAGACTCAGCAGAAATAGTGACATCCCACGAGTCTGTTTGAGCATTATCAAAGGGTGTTGATGGTAAGTGCGGGAATGTTGCCCCGTAGTTGGTTATTTTGTTGAATTCTCTGCATTGACAATTTCATAGAGGGATTTTCTAGTTTTGAGATTCTTGTGACATCTTCAATTTTAAGGTTTTATATCATGGAGTTTTGTTTCTCAAATTTGCTTCTTCTATGTTTCAAGAATACTTTCAAACCTTCTTCACCCTACAAATTGGTTGTCTAAATATGATCTGATCAACGGCATCCTAAGCCTGTGGTTTTTGTTTGTATAGGATCTTTTGGGTCCTTGCACTGTTGCCAGTTTGAGATAATCAAATCAACACCTTCCTTACATACCACAAATCTGTAAAGGATGAAGAACTCGTAGTATCTTCTCATTCAAATTCATTCAAAAACTTTCGATGATGTCGATTCCACCTTCATTGAGGGAATTTTGATAAAGTCAATGAGTGGAATGATAAGGTTCAAATGTCATTCTTGATTTGTAGTGTAACTTGCAGTGGCAGATCATTTATCAAGGAGGATTAAAATATAAACAACGTCAGAAACAAACATGGATACTATTATAATTTATATACAAAATGACAAGGCTTTTTATTTAAAAAGCTTTTTTTACATTTTCTCCAGAAGTGATTGTAACGATAGATATATAATCTCAAGAATTTGAGAAGTAATCAGCTGAATTTACTATGACCTGGTGGTTTGCAGCCTGAACATGCTATTCACAAAAAGGTGGCCATGTTGGATTATTAATAATTGAAACTCATGATAGAAAGGAAAAGTTTACTAACTGATAAAGGGTACATTGGAGGGAGTATAAGGGCAAGTGTAATCTCTGCCACCCGAATTAGAACATGCTATGAAAGTTGAAATGTATAAGTTTAGAAAAGTGTTGAATGATATAAGGTAAAAGGAAAGTTTATAAAATGGTTCAGCAAACTGATAGAGCTTATCAAGTAAGTCTATGGAAAAACGTGAACAGGGATAACTAACCATATTGACCACTTGTTTTGAAATTGTAAGCCGAACATTCTTGATTACTCGTGCCAGCAACGTTATCAAGTACACATCCCTTCATTGGTACAAATTGACGACCTATAGACAGTTTACACAATAATTAGGGGAATTCAAACTACCCAAGATGAATAAGAATATAAAAAGATCGCAATTCACCATCTTTTGAGCACTGTTTTATTGGGCAAAGCCAGTTTACGTAAACTTCATCATGGCAAACTAGTGGACAACCAAGATTTGATGAGTATTTTTCTTGGAAAGGAACGTTGGACCGTTTCGCTTACCTGCGTTTTGTCCATTCGCAAATGGCTTGTATCCAATTATACATTTAGCAGTATTTGCGTTTGTGATAGGGAATTGCGTGATACACATAGCAATGAATATGATAACAAATTTATGAGAAGATTGGAAGAATGACATGATGATATATGAATGAAGACGAGATTGAATTTTTTTGTGGTATTTGAAAGAAATATATGCAGATAATAACGTTGTTGTAAAGTCGTGGTTAAAGGAGATTCACGGGTTTCTCAATCTTATATGCAAAAAGTAGAGCACGTTTGAGCAGGCTCAGGCTAAGGGAAAGGCAAGGCTTACTCGTTTGCCTTTCCGCATCACAGATTGAGCGGAGTTTCATACGCGGCACAAAGCGCCTTGACGAACACATCAAGCAATAGTCGACTTGAACAAGGTGCGCTATGCAGCCCGAGCCTACGGAAGCCAAGCGCCACGAGAGCAGCAGGGATGCAACGTTAGGATATTCGAAAATTCATACCGTCACACTTCCAGAGAAAGTGTTCGTGTAAATGGGCGAAAGCGTGAAGTCGAAGCAATTGACAGCTTTGTCGTAAGGCAAGGCTTACTGGTTTGTGGAAATGCAACACAGATTGGACGGAGTCTCATACGCGAGACAACCCGCCGTGACAAACACGTGAAGTGCTAGCCGACTTGAACAAGGTGCGCTAGGCAGCCCAAGCCTACCGAAGCCAAGCACCACCAGAGCAGCAGGGGTGCAGTTTTGGGAAATTCATACTGCCACACTTCTGGAGAAAGTATTTGCGCAAATGGGCGAGAGCGTGAAGCAATCAAATGGGTAACTATGCACGGAAACAGATACCCACAGTTCGAGTTTGGGATCACTACCAGACATACATGATATCTTGAGGAAAATGCTGAGTGTGCCTACTCATTTTAGGGTGACGATATAGTTTTAAGTCTTGCGGCACGCAATGTGCTTATCAACCTGTTATGCGTGTATCGATAGAATTCATAATTCCAATCCAACCAGTCTCAGAGCAGCTCGTGAAATATTTTTTTCTCTTCAGTACAACAACAGTAGAAGAGAATTCCAAAAGACATTGTAAAAGCAAAACAAACGGTCGAAAGAGGTGTATATGCGCCTATTCCTGATAAGGATCGATCTCTAAGTGTTGGGACAAAGTTCGAACTGAACTTTGTAAGAAATTCTTACTAACCTATGGTAAACTGCTCGCGAACTTCGTTGTGCAATTGATGCTCTTTACCTCTTTACCTTCTTTATAAAAAGTTGTAGGAGTTGTATGAAGCTTCTTTACCTTCACAATCAATTTGTTTACTTTTGTAAACTCATCCATTTTATCATCAACAAAACTTTCTCTCTATTCATCTCCAAGTTTAGCCAAAAAACCGTGTGAACATCAGAAGCGCGATTGAGGATGTCATGATGTCTTTTATGTCTCGTGCTGATTTGGCTGCTTAAGAAGCAGGGGGTAGTGGGTCAAGCTTGATGTTCTCACCCACCCTTCAGCATCAGCAAAAATAGATGTATTTCTTTCTTTATTCTTGTGTTCAGTGACTATTAGCATGAATGGTTTCTGAACTATTGATTGATGTGATCAATCAGTATCAATAGTTTCGATAAATGTGATCAAAAGTACGTAGATTTCCCGCTGCAGTGCGGGCCTTTGCAATTACCGTGTCCGCGCAAGGGCTGTGTCAAGCTAACCTTTGCAATGAGTCTCTGTAAAAATGCTCTATAGCCGCTGCCCTCTACGCAAGCGGAGGGTGTGTTGCAGCCTGCGCCGCGAGGATGGTCACACAGGGTCGCGGATAAGGTTGATGATCACCGTGATCATTCAGATCACGTAAAGGTCGCGCACATATTGATCGAGAATTGATACACTCTCTCACACTCTATCCTGATGACACAATTTTCTTCTCTTCGCATTCAAGAGCTGACACTCTTGATTGCAGACAAGTGAACCAATACTTGTGCACAACTGTTTGATAGTTGCGGCGGGGGCGATGGCTTTCCTCCTGACATTCAACTGATAATCACACTTTGTAGGCAGAGCAAAGGAGACTCTAAACACCAAAAGATATATGCAGTCTGAACAGCAAGCAAAAAACAGATGGTGAAGCATCAAAGGGCATACTCTGGAATACTTGTTATTTGCCAATAAGCTTCATCACAATACACAAGTCAAGCCATGACCACCAAAATGTGAAGCAAGCGGAGACCAAAGATTCAGGGACCCTCGTCACGCATGCTCACAAGCAGCTTCTCCATGGTATGAAACTTGACAATGTTCACATCATACATGTCAAAAGCCAACATGATACAAATCTTCAGAAGGTGATGCAAGGGAGCACATCATTATGTTCTATGACACAATGGTTGAGAAGAGCCAGACAGACAGAAACTCAGGCAGGCTTCAACACATATAAAAGGTCAACTAATTTGCCAATGACTTGTTGCCTATCCAATTCATCCTACCAAGTTGTTTGTCTAACCTGCACACTTGCATAGGTATGTTTCACAACAGTTTTCATCAGCCAATTGTAGTTTTTTTTTAAAATCATTAACCAAGCTCATACTTGATGGTCCCTTACCTTACCCTTTTGATTAGCCTAGATATTATCAGAGTCTCAACCCAACCTACACAGAATCTTTCTGGCATCCTGGTGAGTCTTGAGTTATTTAAATAAATCTTCTTTGCAATTTTCCATATCTGAGACTTGGTCAACCAATTAGATATCATCATGAAACTCAGCATTGTCGCAGCCATCTTCACAGCATCTGTATCATTTAACCAAGTTTTTGGTTCAATGACTAATGATCTCAAGAGTGAAAAAGGAATTCTTTTTGCTGATGAGTCTTTGGGCAACCCACTGGACCCCCCTGTAGAGATGCCAGAGTGTCAGGCATGTGAGGCTTGTCAAGGAATCAGGAAAGCTCCAACTGAGGTTTCTGATGAAAAAAGTTGGAATTTAACCCAGGATTTTATCAATGTTTCTGATGAACATGGCCGGGATTTGAATTTTTGCTGAGATTTTTTTGACAATAAATGTTGGAATTGTGGCTAATTTAGTGACATTTTGAGGAAAACAATCACACTTGGTGACTGGATGGTGGGTTTAACTTTGGGGTCAAAGCTAGGTCTAGCTATGTATGTAAATTTGTGGAAGACTGTGGAAGGATCAAATAGTATGAAATTTACAATAGAGAAAAGCTAAATTCCTCTTCTTTATCACAAACAACACATGTGCCCCCATTTGTTTGAAGATCTAGTAAACTGATGTTTTATGGGTCCAGACATTGCATCTTGAGTACACAACACTTGTCTATGAGCATGTGGCTGGAAGAATGCTTCTGTTACATGTGCTATGTCATCAACAAGCTCATTCAAAGGTACCATGAAGAAACAAAAAGTCAACAGCTTGTGGAGATGATGAATAGTCAACATGTTGTTTTCCCCTTTTTATCCTCTTTAACCTGCATGTTCTTGATCACATTTTCTATCATACCAAGTACCTCATCCAAGTATGTGATTGTATATAAACATGAAATCCAAGGTTTCTTACCAGATAACATGCATCCCCATGTTTATTCATGCTTCTGAGAGCCAGCCAATGCGGTTGGTAGTACTATATTTCCCACTGTATGCACATCCTCCCCCAATCTATAACAAAATCATGCAAATGCATACAATGGTTTTCAACAACCACTAGATGATGTTACCATCTCACAATTCATGAACCGTTGAGTAAATATGGCACAAGGCGTGATACCATCTTGTTGTGTTTTCTTTCAACATACCTCATGTTTCTTTTTCCCAATCAATTATTTCATATATCCTGTTTTGAGTGCTGATCTGTGTTATGTTATGTTATGTTATGTCATTGTTTTCTTCCTTTTCTCAAATATTTGGGTGCATGTTTTTTTTATTTTATTAATTCATCCATCATCAGATTCAAAGAGTCAACATCAACAATGTTCAAGGACTTCTGGTCTCCTGCTGTAAAGATTGACTCACCTTTTGGATATGCCAGCCTTCTTCAAGATCAACCTGTTGAGAAGAAAACCCTGGTTGGTTAAAGTGTTGACTGATCTAGGAGGTTGTGCTAAATCATGTAAGTAGGTTGTCTTTTGACCTGTGTATCTTTCTTTTCACTATATAGAGCTCACTTTGGTCTACTCAGCTTCTTCCCTCATTGGAAAGGATCTGTAAGTACGTTTTCTCTGTCAGCATCAATAGCATTATTTATTAATCTCCAATGTGTCTTATAAATCCTTTTATTAGTTTCCAGATTTATGAATTTGAAGACCTCTTGACAACTTTTTCAAAGGAGCATCTTGGCCTCTTCTCACCCATTCTGTTTGGCTAAGTTTTGGATAAGTTGGTAAAGCTTCAGCATCATTCTCTTCAGCTTTTCTAACCAATTTCTTGAATTGATGTTTAAGTTTGCATTCGAGCTGACACCTTCATTGCTTTTAGGTGGTCAACATGTAACATATGTTGTTAGCTGAAAGTTGATGAAACAAATTTTGATAGGGTTCAACAGCTTGGTTTCAAACAATGGTTATGCTGTTTGTGTGTGACAGCTCATCAGGAGGCCATTTTCATGTTTAATTACATTCATCAGATCACCTTCCTTGGCATTGGATAGAAAATTCTATTGATTTGGATGATCATTCATGAAAAGTGGTGATTATGTGGCTGCTAGCAAAGTGAATGTTTTTGTGTTTAAAGAATTTTCATTTTTCACAAAGCAACCTGATGAACATTGGTTTTTGATTCCCAAAAATAATTCAGACTTGCAATACTCTGGTTGTGTATTTCTTACCAATAAATATACATAGTTCTTTTTCCATCCAAATGACCCGAAGGCAAATGATCAGGAAGTGATGATGGATGGGTTAATTTTTGAAAGATATTATCTTGATCCTTGGTGCCATGCTGAAGTAGAGAACCTAAGAATGATCACAAATACTAGGTATATCAATCCTGTGAAAATCCACAATCAAGTGTTTTACTGAGATATGTGTTGGAGTCATCTACTGCTCTAGGTAGAAATATTTCAACCACCATGCTACAGGGAGTGTGGTTAGCTGGATCTTGACAGAATGATTCCAATGTTTTGAGACATTTCACCATCATCACAAGCCCAGAGATTTTTGACACGGTCTTGTGATGTGTGATCACAGATGTGTTATCCTTCATTCTCTTCTATCCACCCGCCAAAGTACTTGCAACATATCAAAGCAATGGCTTTTGAGATCAGATGTTATGAGGGGTTTTGAGGGGTTTTGAAAACGAGGTTTCGAATACTACCGACACCCTTGGCCTCCAGAATCCTGAAATTCAGGTATAAATGACTTGAATCTGATATTCGGATATATTTTGTCCATATTCTTCCTGGGAGCTATCCGCGGGCCTGCTATGGTCGTGATATCAAGACAGAACGCGCCCTCATGGACCTCATGGGGGGTCAGGAAGGTTTCAATTTTTTCATACAATTTTCTGTTTTATTTCAGCCGGATAGAGAGCATGCAGGAACAAAAACGTGCATACTTCCTAGTATCTTCAGGTGTGCTGAAGGGCTGAAATCCATGTTGGTTGTATGCACTTACGCGAATAGAAACCTCATGGGTATTCAGTGCTGCTCGGTTCCAGTTTCGATCATCGAGAGAAAAGCTGAGAAAAGAGACTAGCGAGCTTCTTGTCTCCGAGAGGGTTATTGGACGATCGGATAACAAACTTTGAATTCTGAAGTCTCCTTCGTCAAACAGCTGTAAAATTGACCTATGCCCTTCTCGGCACTGGTATCGCTTCTGATATATTTGCTCGAAGTGTTCAAAACCAACCGATTAAACAACCATCTGATTGGGTCAGTCCTTTGGACGTTCAACCAATACGCACGCCATAGGGTTTCCTTCCTCATAAGACCCCGAATCCAAAATCCTTCAACCAATTGCAGAACTGCGGTCACATGCATCTCGCAATCTCATTAATTCGCTGCACATCTTGCTGAGATTGGGACTTTGATGACAGTTTACGCAGTTGAATCCAGGAAAGTTTGGTTTCTATTTTGCTCCCAAGTAAAACATGTCTCTTGACTGCCTTCCACTCAAATTGAAAGATGAAGAGATGACAAATGAAAAAACTAGCGAGAGTCTTTACTCTGAGTGTGAGTAGCTTGGAATGTGGCCCCCCAGAATGTCGCCCAGGTCTCTGCGATACAACGCGTCTCGGTCCCTCGAAGCTCTCCAGCGTCGAAAAGTTGATGTTTTCTATACATGAAGGGCGAGCGTTAGACGGTGACATCAGTTTGATTAAGTTTTAGGTTGTTGATTGAAGTTGTAATTTTCATGATGGGGTGGTAAATATTTTGTTGTACATAACCATAAGCCCAAATTACAAACTCGAAGTGATGATGTGTGTAACGATAAGCCAAGCTTTGTGTCTGTCTACTTTTTTATTTTGTTGACCGTTGACTCGGTTCATTACCATCGATTCTTCCCTGCCCTACAAACTGATACTATCAATCCACTTTGAATAGCTCAAGTCCATATCATTCTAAACTATTCTCACACAAGCCATCGGACAGATTGATACATCAGTCCCCGGCTCATTCAGTTATTCATTCATCATTTTAAATTTCTACCATTCACATTGTAGTTTCCTTTCAAACCCACCTGATCGAATCTGATGGCTAATTCCTCTTCACCTAAGTCTGTTCGGCGTCCATCGGTTGGCGCCGGGATATTGAGTTCTTCCATTACTCCGATTACTATCGAATCTCCTACGAGCTTGAGGAGAGATAGTACACCCGGTAGCGCCAAAAGGAAACCAAGTATTGATCCAGGAAGGTCGGTCTGATGTGTTGTTTTGGGGTCCTAGTTCTGAACTGATTTCTCGTTTTGGGGCTACCTATATATATTGCAGACTCGGAAGTATGCACGCTCTTACGCCTGTGACTAAACTACTCAAAGAGATGGCAATCAAAGGTCCTTTTAACGTTGTTTTTATTGGAGCTGGGGTCAGTGTCTTCGTTCAGGATGAATTCACATCCGATTTCCAAGTTGGTTTCTTGTAACCGAGCTGACAATTGTGATGGGATTTGATCGGGTTGATGAAAACAGAACATTAACTTTGGAAGGTATGATCTTCCCCCTTGCTTTCGTTCGATCATCTTCAAATACAGATAGTGTGTTCTGATCTTCCGTATGATCTCGATACGCATACAGTGACGAAGGCCCGTGGAGTAAGTCTGAAACATTGGTTTAAATCGCTTACCAGTCTTTGACTCGAATGTTGATCATCTCACATTGTCATCTGCTAACGTTGACTCTGATCAACTTTGCCTGCAAATAGATCATTCGGTCCGACTAGAGCACAAGTTACAGACACGATTGAATGTAGTAGCGATCATAGATCCCGCCACTCATCGTTCCAAACAGGTGAAGGAGTTGAAATGTGCAACCTTTGTAGAGAAGGCTTATAAGGATGCAAGGTTATGTAAAGATTTAGACGAGTTTGTATCAGTAATGACTCCAGAAGAGAAACCCCACGCCATCGTGATCGGTAGTCCGGCTCAATTTCACGGTAGTAACATGTGAGTACTGCCTGTTTAGCTCATGTGTGATACAATTTTGACATGGTCATTTACCAGTCCTGGACAGGATTTGGAATTGCAATGCTTGAAGCATTTCCCCGACGTGGCGCTTTTTATCGAAAAGCCTATATCATGTGCTCCTGTTCCTGCTTGCTATGCTTTGGCCGACATCTTAGAAAAGAAAGATTGCGTAACCTCTGTAGGATACATGTTGAGATATTTACAGGTGTGCCTTTTTCTCGAAAGTCTGCGATTCCAATTGTGATTGCACTGTACTGAGATATTGGATCATTTACAGGTCATTCAACAAATGCAACGCATCATCGCGGAATCTGGAAAACCAGTGATGATGGTGGTAGCACGATGTGAGTTAATTTTTACCACCATAGAACCATGAATGTTCTCATCTGATACACGAACGTCAGATGTTTGTAGTTATGCCAAGATTAAAAGTGAAGTTTGGTGGAACAAATCAAAAAGTCTTGGTCCGATTGTTGAACAAGGCACTCACTTGGGTATGCTCTTTACTCTTCTTTTTTATGCTCTTCACAAAACCAAGAATGCGCTGTCTAATTGTTCCTGGCCGATCCTTAGTCGATTTATGTCGTTATTTTGGAGGTGAAGCTATATTGGATTCTGTCCAAGCCACATCTACCGAGGTATAGTAATTTGTCTTGATCTTTGAAAAATCCATCTTCTGAAGACTCCAGTTTTCATCATCTGATTAGTATTTCGAAGAGGCTGGAAAGCTGGAGATGATTCCAATCGACGAATCCAAGATACCTGAGGAACATCGAATTCCTCGTACTACCTCTGCACTCTGGTACGCCTTATAATTTTTCTTCCTGTGCTGCTGACAAGATTTGTTTATGAGCTGACACCAATTTGTCTTATATCTTCCAGGAAATTTGATACCGGTGCTGTCTGTTCCTTCACTCACGCGTTGACTTTACAAGGCACCAAATACTCAACCGAGTTGGAGGTATACTGTATGTGCTTCCCTTGTAGCCGCTTTTGTTTTCTCTCTCTGGCTCAGGATTGTCTTGGCTGATTAACAAACCAACTTTGAAAGTGGACGGATGGCAAATGAAAGTAGTAGATTTATACAATGAGCCCACACTCTATGTACGATCGCCCGAAGCAGATGCAGAACAAAAGATTGATTTTCCATCCGATGATCCCTACTTCGGTGAGATCTCAGCTTGGATTGATGCAGCTGAAGGAGGCAATCACTCGGATTCAGCTATTGCTGAAGATGACGAAGAAGAGATTCCAAATGGAATCTTGAGTAGCTTCAGAGACGCATGTGGGACTTATGCACTCACCTGGTTTGTTTCATTTTGTTGAAAAACAAACGTATGTTTTTGTTGATTGATCATCTTTCGTTTCTTGTCTTCTGTAGGGCTATCAAAGAAGCATCAGAACGTGCGATGAAGACGCCTGCTACGAAATCATGAAGGAAGCCAGAACAAGATCATGATGATCATCACCTTGACAAGTGTCCTTTTTGGCTCGGGCATATTTTTTTAGTATCTCCTTTTTTCAAATGATGACCGAACGCACCAAAAGATGGACTCCGTATGTGAAGAGAGAAAAATACAAAAACACGACTATAGAGATAGAATCGAATTGTTATGTTTTCTTTATGTCTTACTCTTTTTGTGAGGCTCATGTGACTGTAAGAATTGAATGGTTTCGAGCGATGTGCACTTTTGAGTTTGATGAAGGATTCTTCAATTTGAAGTCTTGCCTTTTTAATAAGTTCATCTTCAGGCATAAGGTGTATTGTGTGAATATTGCTACCCATTGTCACTAGGGACAGGGTTATTTGAGGAGTATGACTCACAGAAAGCACAATTATGAATAAGTAGTAACGAAGATGAGTGTTTGGGATTGGTTATCTGGCTGTAAGCAAGACCATGATCTGGGAGTGTTGCAAAACTACACTGTAAACATTAGCCGTGTTCAAACCAAACCCGGTTGCACAAAAACCTGGTACACCCGGTTGACTTTCTGGCTGGAAGCTGTCAAGAGCTGTCACTAGATACACAAAGTTACCACCAAAGATGCAACTGGGTGTACTGGGTTTTTGGGTCAACCGGGTTTGGTTTGAACACGGCTATTGAACAACTTCCCTTCAATTGAGCAGGGAAAAATTATTAGAAGTATAATTGGTCATAAAGTATTGATCACTGCACACCTGAGCCATAAAACCCACATTACATATCTGCAACAAGCTGAGCAAGTTGTTAGCTATCACGTACATACGGGTCTGCTCAGTTCCCTGCTCATATGAATAAATAAATCACATGCAATACATCATGTAACTTTTTCCACTTTGACAAAATCCTCCCAAAAATTGACTACATATACCTCCATAGCTACTCAGGCAATACTCTGGACACCATTCAATAGTAACAGAAAGGGTGTTACATGAGGTTCACTTGATGAAATTACAGAAAAGCTATGAGTCAGTGTATGTAGTCAATTCTTGAAATGCTTTGGTCAAACTGAAAAAAATTACAGAAGGTATTACATATGATATACTCATTCAGATGAGCCAACAGCTGAGCAGCTCTGTATGTACATGATAGCTCCCAATTTACCGATCCTGCTGCACATATGTAGTGTGGGTGCTATCACTTGGGTATGTGTTGATCAATGCTTTATGGCTAACCATACTTTCAACAATTTCCCCCCCCCCAATTGAAGGAAAGTTGTCTGATGTTTGCAGTGCTACAATCAAAAGACTTCTTAAGGAACTCAAGCATGGGGTTCAATGGTTCTCTCTCAAAAGAAATTCCCAATGTACATGCATGCATGTTGTCACTGAGATAAACAGGATTCTTTCCTTATACATTGTCAAAGACAACAAGAAATTGGTTCTTGCACCAGAACACAAAAAATAGAAGATAGAAACTATGGTTTTAAATTCTTTTCAGGTCACACCTTGTCATGCCGGTTTGACTGAGGTCAGTTCAGAGACAGTTGCTGAGTCCCTGCCAGAAACTACATATAGCAAATGGGTCAATAGATTTTCACACTGTCCACCCAGTGCCATTCCCGGGATCAACCCGGATTTTGTGGGCCAGGTCAATGCATCACTACTAGGGGGTTTCAAGTTAAAGGTTTCTACATATTTTTATGCTATAACAACTTGCCTGAGGCTGTTGTTGTAAAACATGCATAATTTTTTGTCAAGTGGGACACCTTTTGAAGTGTTTGAATTAAAAACACATTGGTTTTATGACAATTTATTTGCAAAAAACTTGCCTAAATTTTTAGAAAATACACAAGGAAAATCACACTTGAAATCCCCTACATACTGAATCTCACCTCAATCCTACTGTGCAAAGAAGTCATGTGTATAGCCATGCGTGTAAAATTGTAAACACATGTGCCAAAGTTAAATTTATGCCTTGTAATTTTTACATGCAGCCATTCCAAGATTGCTTGTTGCACACTATTGAAAAGAAAAAGTTTATGACCTTGAAACCTAAGTTTTAACCAGTTAAAACCTGAAAATTGGCTGTATTTCCTTGAATTACAGCCAACTTCAAAGTTTTATTGAGTAAAAACTTGAGTTCCACCAAGTTTCACTTTTTCTTTTTCAAAACGGAGCAACAAGAAATATTGGAATGGCTGTACCATAACAAGTGTAAAAAACTACGGGGCAGAAATCTGTATGAGCCCCCAAATTCTAATCTCACTCTCAAAACAGTTTACACTCAAACTTGGATGTAAACATCTGGAATGTCAATATACATGTTAAGACCCTCTCAGAGTTTAGATTTGCACTACACCAAACCTCACCAAATTGTTGATTGGCAATGGCTACTGCATTACCAAAGGTTCCAATTGGCAGCCCTTCCTCAGCCCACTCTGCTGCAAAGACTGTGTAAAACCTTCCATCATTGCCAAACACAACCTAATATCTCAAAATACCACAACCATCTGTAGTCAGGCAAAGGAGGCCTTTACATCTTCATGTAAGTATTTAGCTTTTCATTTTGTATATTCATTCCATAATTTCCCAAATTATCTTTATTGACCAGTATTTGCTATTTGATTCTTAGGTCCTGCTTTAATCAGTGATTGTGGTGGTGACAATCTTCCAAACAGGGAAAACAATCTTGTGCCTTAACACAAGGAGAAAATTCATGTGTATTTGATCAATCTGATTGTAAGTCATGTCACCTGTTGATATTTTAGATTGAGAATTGCTAATGGACATTGAATCTTCCTTCATCAAGATGCTTATGGAGCTTGGGGGGGAACTTACTCCAATGCGCAGCAACTACAACATGTTGGATACTATTGAGGTATCCCAACCCAAAGCCGAGGAAACTCAACCACCTAATGACCCCCTGACCCTGCACCTTATCATAAAGCAAGCCTCCCCAGATTCCAGCCCTATGAAATCACTGCCTCATAAACCAACAACTAGGAAAACCAAGAAAATCACGGTGGAAGTTAAAGAAGATGATCATATTGTACCCAAGAAGAAGGTCAAGGCTAGAGGGAAGAAGAAAAAAGTTGTGAATTTTTAGTAGTGGTTAAAGATTATATAGTGATGATCATCATTACAAGGGTAAGCACAGGAGTCATCAACATTTTCTTCCTGCTCTGTTTTTTCTTTTCTTGTTATCTGTCTCATGTGTTGTGAGTCTCAGGGAGCCTTGATGAAAACGGTGGCCAATCAAGTGGTGGAAACCATTCCGTGCTGAGTGGGGACTTACTGTGAGAATGAGAGAGAACTCAACAAAGCGGAGAGGGTAAGTAACATGATAAGAATCAAGTAACTTGATACAAATCTCAACATTAATTTTTAACCTTGTTATTTTTGGCTGAGTCAAGCGATGAGTAAAATTGTATTTCTGGGGTAGTGTTTTCAAATTTAGCACTCCAGCCCTTTGCACTGCATATTGTGTGTAAGGCGTTTGAGTGCAAAAGTAGCATTTTGCCACTCAAAAGTGATTTTTGCCCTTGTTGTTTTGACACTCCATATCGAGTGTGAGAATATCAAGTGCAAAAGTTCAACTTTGGAACATGTGTTTACAATTTTACACTCATGGATTCACACATGACTTCTTTGCACATTAGGATTTGGGCGAGATTCAGTGCAAAATTCTAATCTGCACCCCTTCATGTTGACTTTTTCACTGAATCAAAGTTCTCCATATTGAGTGTAAATAAAAGGTCCAGTGTAAAAATCTCATGACTCATAGCAACTACAAACTAAAATCCAATTGTTTTTTCGTCAACAATGTATATAGGCTTCCTAAGACGTTCCGAGTGAACTTACTTATGGGTTGGATTTGGTGTATGTTCATCTTGCAGTGATACGTAACACCCCCGTGATTGGTACAAGCTGAGCAAATTAAGTCGCATTTCCAAGTAAACAACAGCCCAAAGTCACTCAAGGGGAAATAGATGGTTGAAAACTTGCGACGCACAGAATCGGTGGTGATTATCGTCCCATTTGTATTCCACGCATTGTTGAGTGCTCGTCCCGTTCCAATTGGAGTGAGCCAGTACACAGTGATCCATCTTCACCCATCTATGACCTGATTATATATCACATAAATTTGGCATGCATTGCTCAGTTTTCTTGTGACAATCCATCATCTGGAATTGATTTTATTTGATTAAATATAACCTACCCCCGTTGGTGCAGCCGTCATCGTCGCAGTAGTATATGGTATTGTCATGAGAAGTTCCGCAAGCTTTGAAAAAAAGACACACGCTTGATAAATCTCATTCAAAGTTGTCGGACAAGAATAAAGGTCAACATACCAGCTTTACCCTTGTGTTCCCCTGTTTTTGCTCCTTTTGAGAAGCGACCGCGGCAATACAAGGAGGATTCAACGAGTGCGCTGAAACACAAGATAGAGAATAGCATAGCGATTTTGAAAAAAGACTGGTGAAACATGATGGTGAGGACAACACGAAATCAGAACAGTGACTGTACTGAGGAAGTAGTCGCTGAATCTGATATTTGAGGATTGTGCGTTGAAAGCAAGATATAATCGGAAGCGGGGGAGCTGGTGAGATGTGGAAGATTTTCTCGTTGTACGTATTTCTTGGTGTCGGTGTATGAGGCTGTCCCCTTGGCTGGCAAATTCTCGATTGTATGTAGTATGTGTACACAGCCAAGGCTCAATAAACAAACATCAAGGAATCCTCCCGTCTTGTGGGGCATTCAATTGCTGATTCAGCCTTCAAAGCCGTACCAATTCCTCCTTTCTCGAACCGAAGGTGATGAAGGGTTGTACCGAGGTCGTAGGGGAGCCTCTATAGGTGGCTAAATTGTTATCATCTCGTTAATGATGCAATCTTCTTAGGATGTTCTGCATTGGGATGACTTATCGATGGGTGTGAGTCGCTTTGGTGCCATATCACAGGAATACACTTGATGAGGTATTTGCTCTGTAGCTCAAAGTCAACAAAAGTCTGAAGTCCAGGGGAACGGAATCGTTGGCAAGATGGCTACGCGCATAATATCTACATAAAAAAGGCTTCAAGAAAACTGGTGTACATACCCATGTTATCTGAATGGTCATGTTGATATTGCAATGCGAGGGCAGTAAACAGACATTGGCGACGTGGCACAAAAAACGTCTTATGGAGTTGACATTTATTCCCATCTAGGACGTGGAGATACCATATACGAGCTCGTGGTTTTGGCTCAAAGCCCCTACCAATCAATTCTTGCATAGTAGAATTTCAGCTCCTAAGACCTGAGAGTGGTGCCAAACTTGACTACGTCAACTCGCTCCTCGCGAGAGTGGTCCAGACTTATGATCAAAAGAATTCTTGAGGAAGTCCAGCAGAGTGTACAACGATTCTCTCTTGCAACAGACTGACCACGTTTCAAGGAAGTTCCCAATGTACATGTTGTAGCTTGCTTCTGAATGGGTCACACATAACAGTTGATTTGTAACTCAAGTCAAAGACTCGAAAGATAACGGCGCGAAAGACAGGTGTTTGTACCGTTACAAAATACAAATTCTGGGTTTGTATCAATTTGAGGTCAGGCCTTGGTATGTGGAAATGAGGGTTGTTGAAAAACAATCATTGGGTACCTCCCAGGAACTATACATAGCAAGTATCACAACCTGAAAGGCAATTGTATTCTCTTGTCAACGATTCGGTATATAAACTTGCCTGCTTTGAAGTGAACTGACTTATGGCTTGGATTTCCTCTGGTGTCACATCGCAGAAATACACCTTACCCCCGTTGTTTCTACAAGCTAAGCAAATTGATCCAGATTTCAAAGTAAACAAAAGTTTTATTTAGGTCAAGAGAAATTGGATGGTTGAGAAGTTGTTACGCACTGAACCGGCTCATAGAGTCTACCCACTTGTATTTCACGCATTGTTGCTCACTTTGACCGGGCCAGTTGAAGTTAGATAGTACACATTTCGACATTTTGACCCATCTATTACCTAGTTTCACATCCATCAAAGTTGATATGCATTCGTCAGTTTTCTTATGAGACTCAATAATCTCACAGCGACGTTATTTGGTGAAAGACACCAACCCCCATTGGTACAGCTGTTGTCTTCGCAGTTGTATGGAGCTGCATCCCCATCAGGCTGGCAACCTTTGAAAAAAGATACACGTTTGGTAAATTCCATTCAAAGTCCTCGGTGAATGATCAAGACTGATAAAGGCCAACCTACTAGCGTACCCTTTGTTTATCCCTTTTACTCCTTTTGAGAAGCCCCCGCGGCAAGGCAAAGAGCACTCGACGAGTCCGCTGAGACATACGATAGAGAACAGCACAGCGATGCTGAAAAAAGACTGGAAGAAAATCATGGTGAGGAAAGCACGAAAAATAATTTGACGGTGGTGAGGAAGAAGTCGATCACAATTCAGGAAAGTGAACCAACATATATTCGGGACAGGAAGAAGGTGATATATGCATGATTTTCTCGTGGAAAATTCTCGATGCATCATACCCAGCCAAAAAACGGAAAAGTACACATCAGGTCTTATCAGATCTTATCTTGCGGGGAATTCAATTGTGTATTCAGCCTTCAAGGGCGTGTGTAAAAACTCTTCTGCTTCAACCTCAACGTGATGATGGATTGTGCCGGATATTTATACGTGTTCGTATGTGTGCTGCATGCAGGAGAGCCTGGTGTTCAGATTCACATTGGTATTTTTCAACCAACGCACACAGATAACGTCGGCGGCTCAGAGATTGGGAGAAGTCGTCGATCAGCCACATTTTCCACACTACGAGTCAATCAGAAATTATGTCCTGTCGGTCAACAAGGGTCTGTATTTTGCATCTCGCCCAACCCTAAGAGTCAATAAAGATTTGGAAACAAGTTTTCTAAATGCCCAAACAGCTGATTCTTGCATAGCAGCAGGTCACTTTCCAGGTTCTTCAAGGGATGCAACATCATGATGAAGGCAATTCTTGAGCAAATCGAGCAAATCGAAAACAAATTTTCACTTCTCACCAACTCAGACTGGCAAGGTTCAAGGATGAATTTTGCGCTCTGCAGGTTGTCTTGATCTAAAATAAGCAAAGTTACTTCTATGAAGGTGCGCTGTTTGGTAAAATGACAAAGTGGGTGACCAATGGGTTATTACTTAGGTCAAAGCTAAGGGCAGACATGAAGAAATCAAGATCAAGTTTGAATCCAGAGCAAATTACTTGAAAGAGAGAGTAGAAATTCCTGTTTTATGTCACTTTCAAATCACGCCTTGGTATGGCGGTCTGAGAGTCAAACACAATCATCGAACACCCGCATGACTATGCGAAGCAAGTCTGACAAGCTGAATGGCATTTTTGTCTCGTCAATGATGTAAGCTTCCCTAGAATGTTTCGAAATGGACTGACTTATGGGAGTGAGATCGTCGAATTTCATATTGCAAGAATACACTTGATCTTGGAAAGTGGTGCAAGCTGAGGAATTGAATGCGGATTTCAAATCAAACAAAGGTCAGAAGGAATTCAAGGGAAAAGGGATAGTCGAAAAATGTCTACGCACAGAATTGGTTGATTGTAGCGTCCCAGTTATACATTTTACATTTCTGATCGGTTTCTTTACGGTTCACGGATTTGTTCAATAAACAATGATGCATTTGAACGTATCTGTCAACTAGGTTCACAATCATCAAAATCAATAGGCAAAAGTTAGCTTTCTTGCGATGATTCAAGATCAGAAAGTGAGTTTAGTTAGTCAAAAATACTTACCACCGTTGCGACAGGTGTTGTCTAGGCAATTGTATTCGGTGTCCTGAGTTTTACCAACCTGGCAAGCTTTGAAGAGACACATTTCAGACAATGTTAATGGTGATTCTCGAAAAAGTTATCAGGGGGAAAGAAGGCTCAACATACTAGCGAAACTTATGTTTTCACCTTCTATTCCTTGTGTCCATCCACCGGTGCATTTCAAGGAAGAGACGATGAGTGTGCTGAAACAAATGGTAGATATCAGGACAGCAATTTTAAGAAAAGACTGGTGAAACATGGTGGTTAGAAAAACAAGAAAGAACGGTGACAATAGTGATGAAGTGGTTGATGACGCTTGAGGAATGTGAAGCAGGATATGATCGGGAGTGAGGGAGCTGGTGAGAAGTGCACTCTTAGCCTTTTATCTTCGTGGGTTGTCCTCCAATAAGCTCCAATACGACGATGAAGGAATCTTTTTGTCTTGCAAAGTCAATTGTGAATTCAGCCTTCAAGGGCTGAAGAATCTTTCTTTCATTGAAACCAAGTTGATGAACGGTTGTGCCGGATTGGTACAAGAGCCTTTACATATAGAAGTGAATTTTTAGTTCAGAGTCACATTGACATTTTCCAACCAAAGCACACGACGATAACCTCTATGGCTCCCATTTCAAAATGTTCACCCTTGAATTGGCCGTCCAAGTTCCACCCATCAAAAGTGTAAAAATGAAAGCATATGTATGGACTCAGCGCAGTCAGCTCATTTCTAAGCTTAACTGACACCTGATGTTCTTCTCTAGACTCTATGTGGTCAATCACATCAATGGGAGGCTTGGGAGTGAAAAGACATGCACTTTGTCCGTCCAGAATTTAACATCTTCCTGTTCTTGCTCGCTGGGGCATGATTATGAACACCTCTATCAGGTGTTCATCGATAGTTGTGATTATAGCTCAGCATAAGATGATGGTTAAGTGTTGTCCCAACCATAATCAAGGTGTCAACCCACAAAGCCTGTATGTCTGTATACATAGGACTATTTTTCTTGCAATCAACTTTTTCAGAGTTTTACAGAGTTTCGCTGCTTGCTTCTCATTGCGCTTTTGGATTCGAAAGAATTTTTATCAAGACGACGATACCATGAACTCTTCGAGCGAGACCAGAATTGAAGCTTTCAATCATTGGCTCAAAGATCGTGGAGTGATTCAGCATCCATCTATCTCAATTCATCATTTTGGTCATCAAGGTCATGGTCTAATTGCTACTGAAGATATCGAAGCTGGCACCATACTTTTTTCAATACCTCGACCACCCGTTTCAAATTCACCTTTATTAACGATTGGAACATCAGATTTCTTAAGTAAACTAGGCACATCAGACGCGGAGAAAATTTCCAGGAATTGGATACCACTTTTGATGACTATGATGTGGGAGCGCGCTCGGGGATACGATCAATCTGTACCTTCTCATATGTCATGGAGGCCATACTTTGAAATGATGTGAGTCTTGACTTCTATTTATCCATCAGCGGTCTTCTTGATTGATCGCCGTTTTTCAAAGATCGCGATCGCTCATCATCAACTTTTATCTCGCCTTTTTTATCCAGGCCGACAGAGTTTGATACCTTGATGTTTTGGTCGGATGACGAGTTGAAAGAGCTTCAAGCCTCAACGGTCCTTGGCAAGTAATCCATTCGATGACTTACTCAGCATAAGCTTCCAAATCTTGGACGTAAACACGAAAATTGACGTGTTTAACATCCCTACTCTTGATTGTTGTAAACGTTAATCGATTGGTCAGATAGAAACGATTGGTAGAGAAGAAGCCGAAGCTGATTACCATCAACTAGTAGCCCCACTAATCCGTAGTCGATCAGACCTTTTTCCGATCCCTACTTCAAATCAAGGGAAAGTTTGGACATGGGATGATTTCTATGGTCTTCAAATTTATCATCTTATGGGGTCTTTGGCCCTTTCTAGATCTTTTGAAGTCGATGTGGTACCTGAAACCGATAATCATGATGAAGAGGAGGAGGTAGATGATGATAAGTCAATAGAGGATCAAGACGAGAATGGTGATATCTCAATGACTGCAGCCAGTGCTTCATCAACTGGTATAATTGAAGAAGAAGTGGGATTGAATACTTCAGAAGGTGTAGCAATGGTACCATTAGCAGATATCCTTAATGCAAAGTCAGGTTGTGAAAACGTCAGTCTATCTCAATCTCTTTCTCCACCTACTTATAAGCTGAGTTTGTATGGAAACTATTTCACCCGATAAAACTTCTCATCCACCTTCTATTGTTTTGAACAGGCCAAGTTGTTCTACGAGCCTACTACACTGAATATGACAACTACCAAATCTATCAGAAAAGGAGAACAAATAGTGCGTCTGATGATGCCTCTGTCAATCCTCAAACTATCTCGAAGTCTGACTCATTTAGCCTTTTCCCGGCGGGATTCTTTGGTAAAGTATAACACATATGCTGATCCACCAAACGCAGATCTCTTGAGACGATACGGACATGTAGATGACGAAAACCCATTTGATCTTGCTGAGGTCTCTCTCGAACTTTGTATACGACTCGCTGCCGAAAGTCTCCATCCTTCTGACCCTCAAAACCAAAATACCCTAGACGAACTGAAATCTAGAGCCAAGTGGGCACTAGAAGTGAGCGATATAGATGAGTGAGTCTTCAAATCAAAATCAAATTCTCCTTACAATTTTCCTCATGGTCTGATGTTGGAATATTTCCTAGAATTTTTATGCTTCCTACAAAAAGTCAACGTGAACCAAAAGAAATTTTACCTGATGAACTAGTCATTATGCTACGAATTCTCTTATCAACAGAGGAAGAATTTCAAACATGGAAATCTAAAGGAAAAGTACCTAAACCTGCTATGTCAGAACCTATTGCTCAACTTGCAATTCAAATTCTTTCAAATCGATTGAATCAATATTCAACTACAATTCAAGTGAGTGTTTACCAAACTTTTTGCTCACTCTTTGAGCAGAAATTAATTTCAACTTGTATTTTTTGGTCCAAAATCAGAATGATCAAGATTTATTAAAAGATCAAAGTTTATCAAGAAGAAAATTAAAATCTATTAAAGTTAGATTAGGAGAAAAGTTAATTTTAAATGACCTTTTAAATGATCTTAATAAGTCTATTCAAATTAATAATGGAAAAAGGAAGAGTCAAAATCAACTTGAAAAAACCAAAAAGAATACAAAGAAATCCAAAACTTGACGTACAATTTGATCTTCACTTAACTATGTAGACAACTTCATTAATGTTTTCTTCAACAATTGATATTGATTTATATAAAGTTTGAAAATTTGATGCAAATGGTATGATTGATTGACTGAAACTTATTTGGATCTACTAAATGGTCCAGGTGATGGTCAAAATTATCAAAGTCTTTCAACATCTTACTCAAAACATCCTGGCACCTATCACCAAGACCACATACTTCCTCACAAGGAAATCTCAGAGGGGTGACTAATCATCAGTATTTCTCACACCAACAACATTTTGAATCCAAGGTATTCTTGGATCTCACTTGGATCTCAAACCTTCAACAGAATCTTTCTCAGGTTTTGATCCAAGGTAATTCTCAGCATAGGATAATATGTTGGTTCAGAACCTTGGTCAAGGCCTGTCCAAGGATTTGCCTCTGTTGATGTGTCAAATTCCTCAACCTGAGACTTATGTTGGCAATCTTACTGGTTGCAAACATGAAACTTACCCCTAACCCTTGGCCATGTCAGACAGATCCTTGTAATGGCTTGCTGAGATTGCCTAGTTTGGCATAGACTTCACTGTAAACATCATACATTATCCCCAAGTGAGATAGGGAAAAAGATTAACATTGTAGTTTGTCATGAAAAGACATATCACTGCACACCTGAGGCATAGCACCCACACTACATATGTGCAGAAGGATAAAACGATTTGGAGCTAGCATGTACATACAGTGCCACTCAGCTATTGGCTCATCTGAACAAGTATATCATATGTAATATCTGCTGTAATTTTTTTCAGTTTGAGAAAAGCATTCCAAATATTGACTACATACACTGACTCTAGTTTTGGTGTAATTCCATTAACTAACTAACTTGTAACACCCTTTCTGTTACTGTTGAATGGCTTCTTGATTATTGCCTGTGTAGCTATGGAAGTATATGGAGTCAATTTTTGAGACAGTTTTGTCAAGCTAGAAGAAGTGACATGATGTACCAAATATGATTTAATTATTCAGATGAGCAGGGAACTGAGCAGACCTGTATGTAAATGATAGCTAACAATTTACTCAGAGCATCCGCACTCGTGCGGTAAATCGAGTGCGGTAAGGTTAAATTTAACGCAACCGCGGGGTCTTTTCCGCACCGGTGAACAATTAGCCCCGCGGTAGTTAATTTTTCATCAGTTTGCGTTAGCGAATTGGTAAATCTACCGATTGGCTAACGCATGCGGTAGCACACATCACGACCTGTTCACAGCAACTACAACTCCAAAAACTCAACTCAGCCCAATCTCCAATACCAAAGTCAACAACAAACATCGTCTTTTCACCTCTCTCACCCAGTCACATGAATTGAATCAAGACCTTTTAACACCAATCGAGGTTTTTACGATCGTTTTTTTTGTTTTTTTGTTTTAAAATAGGTCGTTTGAAAATCTTCAACTCGACTTCAAACCAATCGAATCAATATGAAGAATTTCAGACTTCACATATGTATAGAGATAGATGAGAAAATTGAATTCTAAAGACTAATGACTGGAAGACTTTTAAGATCAAGAGATACAAACCAAACAGTTGAAAAAAGCTGAATCAAACATTAAAAAAAGTTTGGATTGGTTCAGATTGTTCATCTTGCTTGTGTAGTTTCAAATCGTTAGAATTTTCACAAGATCAATAGATGTATTCAAATATAGCCTTTGTTTTCTTAAACTTGAAATTGTACTTGAAAAATTGAATGTTACCTTACTGCATGACCACTGTGGAGCACATGCATTATCGGTAAAGTTACAAACGTTACAGTGCTACTAACGCAAACGAGTGCGAAATTTGGCTGAGTTAAGTCATTTTTTGCTTAATGTAGCGGTTGTTACCGCACGTGACCAAGTTAACAACCGCAAACGAGTGCGGATGCTCTCAGCTTGTTGCACATATGTAGTGTGGGTTTTATGGCTCAGATGTGCAGTGATAGATGTTTTTATGACAAACTACAATAATAATTGTTTTCCAATTCCCACTTGGGGATAATGTATAATATTTACAGTGCTTCTTGGGAGAATAGAACAGTGGATCTGCCTCTAATATTGTACAAGCAGCTGCGGAAAAGATACATCACCCCTAAGGGTTGATTGCCTTACACTTAGGTGTATTACATATGCTATAGCAATGCTTTGGTAACATATCTTTTCTGTGTCTGCTTGTATGTAGGCACCAAAAATATAGCACCTACAGCAATTTCTGGGGATTTGGGCGCTAGTTTTGAGCACCACTGCCAACATAGATTCCTCGGGGTGCAAAATCCAAGGCATCATTGGAGGTAAATCCTTGGACAGAACATTATTCAACAAAAGGGAAGCTGTATCTATCAAACCGTACAAAACAAAAGGCAAATGGATAGCTGACACACTAATTAATAATTTAGAAAAAGGACAAGCAGGGGCAATATTTCAACTAAGATGGGGCCATTGCCCACTACAAAAATTCTTACACCGTATAGGGGTAGAAGAACACAACAAGTGCAACACTTGTTTTGCAACGGAAACACCAGCACATTTTCTAATATACTGCAGAAAATTCGCCAAACAACAACAAGTTTTTAGACAAAAACTGAAAGAAGAAAAGATCAAAGTTAACACAAATTTGGCTACAACATTATTAGATACACCCAAAGTATACCCTTACTTAGCACAAATATATCTAGGAAATGGGAAGGTTTCTTCACTTTGAAACATATTTAGATAACTGAACTCAAGAAGTTTACATTAGTAATGCTCTATGTTTGATATACCTTTTTTTCCTTTCTCTATTTCTGTTTATATTTTCTCAATGTGGGTTTATCAAGAAGAATCTGTTGTGAAGGCAGAGTAGTTCATTACATTCAAAGCCCCAAAAGAAGTTGTAAATTACATAATTACAGTAGACACACTTGGACAGTTGGTGCAATTAGGGTGTTCAAACCTGTGCAAGAAATGTGCAAGACCGACGTGCAAGATCCGTGCAAGATCCGTGCAAGATTTTTTGCACTAATCTTGCACAGTAATTTTTTTGACAACCCGAGTTATTGTGTTCCAAACCGTGCAAAAACCGTGTCCAAACCGTGCAAAAACCGTGCGAGACCGACTCTTGCAAGTTTTGTGCAAGATCCGTGCAAGTTCTATTCATATCTTGCACAGAACTTGCACAAAACTTGCATGAATTGATTTTGAGGTTTGAACACCCTAAATATGTGAAATCAAAAGCACTTGAAAAAAGAATAAATGTTGCCTGCCTGGTTTCATTCTTTTATTTTTCTAAGGTTACACTAAAACTTCTACATAAGAGCTGTATTCCAGGGTGCAAGGACTGTGAAAGATCACAATCTTGTTCATCTTTCACAATCACTGCTTTCTTTGTACCCAAAATGCACAACCTTTGGTAGGGTTGCAACCAGCGGGAAGGTGAGAGGAGACTTGAAATGAGGATTACATACCATGCCCCATGTAGAATCTAGGTCGATAATTGTTTAGTGCAACCTTTAAAAAAAACGACATTTATTCTCGAAACTGCTATACCAAACTAGCCTATTGATAGACAGAGTAGTGGGAGGAGTTAGCAAGGAGTGGATTGCTTTATATGACACGGCTGGATACAAAGATGAGTTTATAACTATTTGGGTAACATATATTAGGTGAAGTATTAGGAGGGTCCATGTGATTTTCCAAGATTAAAGCTCAGCCCAAGTTGGTGGAAGCTAAAACTAATTTGCGAGTGAGGAGAATCCGTTGAAATGTTTTAGAGGGTTTTATCTGTACTGAAGCCGTTTAAACTGATTAAAGGTTAAGATTTGAGTATCCCTCGTCAATCGGTGCCTTTGACCAGACTGCTAATTACAAAACTATCATTATTGCTTTCCAACATTCGTCTCAACAACATTCACAAGTGACCTTTCACTGTTTCGGATGAATTCACGAAACTCGTATACGACCTCGCCTCCTGGTGGATCATGGGGATCGAACGGAACTCAATCTCCTGGTCGCGGTGGCGGAGGACGGGGACGAGGACGGGGACGAGGGACTGGCCGTGGAGGGGGAGAAAGCGTTGGTCGAGGACGAGGAAGAGGACGAGGGGGATTCAAAGCTCAGCAGCTCAATCGTGTTAATTTCAACTATCAAAATATTTCACGCAATCCAGCTTTTCAAGAAAATCGTATAGGTAAGGCCTACCATGCTTCGACTGTTGATAGGATGATCAAGCTCTCTGGATAATTAATCGATGTCTGATCTTCTAGACGTACCCATAAATCCATACGGACCATCTCGCGATCAGAACTCTCCTAGCAACAACAATCGATCTGGACCTCCACAGCCCTCAAGTTTCCCTCGGCGCGGTTATCCATCTCGAATCCCCACTAATCGCTCTTCACACAGGCCTGCTGAGCATGGACGAAGCTTCAACTCAACCAATCTCACCAATGCACCTGGCCAATACGTTCCTCCACATCTTCGAGCCCAAATAGCTGCTTTACTTCAGGAATCTCTACCGGGTCGAAGTGTTCCTCGACTCCTAATCCCAATCAACTTTGTCAAAGGTACCGGATTGGACGAAGCGGCCTTGAAGAAAGTAGCCGAAAGTCAGATGACACTTCATAAAGAACCCATTGTCATTGAACCGACTCAAGACTCGCATAAGAAACCTATTCAACCAATTTGTTCACAATCGCTTCACGTCTTACCAACCGATCTACCAGAACCAGAACAATTCACGTTCGAATCTTGGGGAAAGGTCAACGATACTGAAGCTACTATGTCCGACATGGTACAAACTACTCTTGCCGGACGAACGGCAGCCACTGCTGATTTGCCGACTGAGGCAGCTTCAGGTACTCTGAATCAGCCCACCAACCGAATGTCCGAGCAGGTTCCACTCGCCTCAACTCTTTCAGAGAAGACCGACGATCGATCAAGTAGCCTCTCAAAGGCTTCATCGACCATTCTTGAACGTTCCCACCAGAATGATGATAAACCGGATGAAACTTCCAACCAGACAAATTTATCATTACTCTTGCCCAAAGACACCTCTAGTGGGACTTTTCTCAGTCATGCGCCCTCTGCAAAGCTGAATTACGCCTTCGAACTTCCCCCATGTTACACGTCTGACAGGGACGAAGAAAGCACGCAGATGATGGCATGTGATACCGTAGCTGCAGCTTCTATCAAATCTCACGACTCACCAGCGCCTGCAGCGATCGAAGATCCCTCCGTCTTGATAGCATCTCTGAATGTTTCCGAGGTGACAGTCCTTTCTGGCCATGATGAGATTACGGTCGCCCCTCAGACTGAACCCGACGAGACAAAAACCACATCTGATCCAGCGCAAGTCACATCTGATAAAGAAGAACAGGATGCATTTATGATCGATTGCGAAGGTGACCCTACCTTGGCTCATCAACTAGACTCTTCCTCTTTTCAAAAGCCTCGCCGTACACATTATCAACCATTACACGAGCCTGTACTTCCACCTCAAACAAAACAGGAAGAACTTGTAGTACCATCCTCAACTCAGTTTGATGTCCAAAAACCGTTTACAGTGTCTCATCTCGCTCGAACAATTGTTGATCCGATTGTATCTACTCAAATCTTGAAAGATGATGATCCTGATAACTCGATAAATTTAGGCCCCTCGATTGCGAAGAAAGGCAAAAAATTGCAAAAGAGACGTGAGGCTCTTCGTGTGGAACTACGTAAACAACGTGAACGTGAAGAAGCTCGATTGAAGATTCCCAGAGAAGGTGACAGTGATCTCGAATGGGGACCCGCTGGACCTCCAGTTGATCTGAAACCTTCAACTTCCAAGAAAGAAAGGTTTGAAGAAGGGATATCTGTGCGAAACCAACGTCGTAGGAAACAGGCTGAAGAAGAACTACTTATTGAAGATTACATCCTCAACACTACGAACGAAGATGATGAAGTTGATGAAGTTGAGGATGCAAAGAGAATGAAATCCTTTATAGATGCTGTTTCTGGGAGTACGAGTAGACACCAGACTATTGAAGACCTAGACGAAGAAGACATGATGTTAGAGGAAACCAAGTATTTTCAAAGGAGACGCTGCGGTTCTGGTTCTGGTCAAGAGGAAGATTGGAAGAAAGCATCTGGATCTGACGGTGAAGATTCACTCGATGAAGACTCAGATAGTAAGATCTTCCCCCTGTTTCTTTTGGATTCCTGCCACTGTATCTCTAATTCCTTTTGACTTCCTATCAATTTCAGGTGATGTAGAATCCGACGCAGTGATGGAGGCTATCCTAGGGCAAATGATTGAGGATGAGTCAGATGACCTCTCCGGTGAGGATGGTTCAGAACGTGGGCTGGATGATCTTTCTGGTGAAGTGGAAGATCTCGAACTACTGTTGCAGCATGAAGAAGCAGAGGCAGCCGTTGAGGTAAACACTTTTCCGTTCATTTGGCAATGTTCTTGGTTGAACACTTTCGTAGCCGTCATTGAATTTTCGCTTGCCTGATCGTGTGGTCCGTTTAGTTGGCGTATGGTGTGTCAGAATCGGAAGATCTCGATTCTGACAATGACGATGACCTAGACGAGGCGATTTGGGGTGTTGATCCACAAGCAGCACGCAAAGGTGATTGAAGATACCGCTTTCAGCGAGCGTAATCAACATTTCTGATTTGCTCACGTTAATCCCTTTGATTTTGTCGATGAATCTTTTAGCCATCAAAAAAGGTTAGTCGATATTGTATTGATGTCGGCGAAGCCTTCCAATCTGTTGATCAAAAATCACTCTCTGACAAGCCCATCATCTTCTTTAACGGTTTTGTAGCAGCACGTGCTACTCGTAAAGGAAAGAATAAGGCCAAAGTCAGCTCAGGCTATATGTTTACCGATGCATTACAGAAGCAATGGGAAGCCGATCGTAAGAAGAAGGCAGCTAAGAAGGCTCTACGTGAAGTAGCACGACTTACTGGCGAGATCAAATCCAAGAAGATGACGAAGGAGTCTAAAAAGGAAAGCTGGGAGAAAACCGATCTGTTCAACACGCATGAGAATATTAGATACTTTATAGAAAACTCTTTAGACCAAAAATCTCTTCGACTATCGCCCATGAGTAAGAAGGGTCGTGCAAAGATTCATCTGGTGGCAAATCTCTACGGACTGAAGAGTCACGTGAGCTGAATCTCTCTCATCACTTCTTTTATCTTTCTATATAAAAAAAGAAAAGGTTCTAATAAATTCATTGCACCTTGTACATTTGGTTTACAGTCAAGTGGTAAAGGCAAGGCCCGTGCAACCACTGTAGAGCGTACTCATTATACTCGAGTTTGGGGAGTAGATCTCAAAAAGATACAAGCAATCTTATTTGGAAAGTCACCCCCAAAAGGTACACAAGCCTATAAAGATTATCAAGGAGAATATAATCTTAGACCGATCCAAGGAAATAATAAAGATGGAACATTAGTTGGACAAGGAGCAAGTGAGATTGGACAAGAGAATGTTGGGTTTCGATTATTGGCTAAAATGGGATGGACTAAAGGAGATACTATGGGATCTATTAGTTCTAATAATGGATTAACTGCTCCTTTAATGGCTGTTGTAAAAAATTCAAAGAATGGTTTAGGTATGACTAATTTTTATTGAAAGTCTTGCTAGTTGAGAATTTTTTGATTGTTTTTTCACCAAACTTTGTATTACAATCAGTATTTTTGCTTGCTTCTGTTTTTTCTTTTTTACATGGTATGAGAGCAATAAGCCAATGGGGTGAGCGTAAGTATACTTGCCTTGATTATAATTGCTCAATCAGGATCTCCTGCTGTTCTTTCAATCGCTCTTCATTGAAGTGATCTATTTGATGGCTTGATGATAATTTAGGAAATCATATGTATGTACAATCTGCCATGTCAAAACATCTTTGAGTCAAACAATTGCACCTGGGACAGTTTGAAAGACGTGAGCAAAGATACACGAATCTAGTCTAAAAATATATATACAACTTCACTCCATAACGCTCTGCGTGTCACAGCCAGACAAGTCACCGTAACCACAACTTTGAGATCACTCGAGATTTTTATAAGGCGGGGAGATGATTGGATCGCCTTTGGATCTAACCACAATCGCTGCTATTCATATCATTGATACAACTAGGGTCACTAGGGAGGACATTCACCAGAAGTATCAATCATATAAGTGATCAAGTTTGAGTGAGCAAGTTTGAGTGAGAGATTGAGAAGTAGCCCTGGTAGCCTCGACTTACATTCTATTTTCTACGCTCGGAACGGTGTCCCCAGATGAGGGTTCAACTTTATGGCTGGTGGTGCGGTCAAATGATTGAGTAAGATGTCAACGTATTTGTATGATGAATCAATCTTAAAACGCAGATAAAACTCCACTCACGCTTCTTTACCTGGAATGGGCTTGGAAGAGATTGTGACTGTGTTGATTGCCGGAGAGGTTAGTATCAAGAGAGAGACGAACAGAGATAAAAGACAACGATAAGTTTCCTCACCAGCTAGAACAGGAACAAGAATGAACTTATAGAAAAGCATATAAATTTATGGATTGGATGGTTCTTATCTGATGTCCAAGAGATGATGTGATTCTGGAAGGGGACGAAGGTTAGGATATTCAGTCACATGATGAGGCAGAATATTGACGACAAGCTCTCCTTTTTGTAAAACAGGGTTGCAAAAGCAGAATAATAAATCAAGGGGTGCCATTGCCGTGCTTGGCTACCCTTTGAGAACCAATTTTCTTAATAAACCAACTCGCCGCGATAGACAACAGCTGCGCCAGGGCGGCGTTCTTAGCGCAACACAAGGGCCACCCAATTTCCAGGAAAGAACAAACATGGGACATTAGTTGGACAAGGAGCGAGTGATGTAGGTCAAGAGAAGGTCGGGTTTTTATTAGCCATGTTGGTTAAAGGAGATACAGCGAGGTTTATTATTTATCGTAATGAATTAACTCAACCTTTGATCATTAAAGCGGTTCACAACAATCAAATCAGTAATCACAACATAAAATCACTCAAAGACCCTCAGAGATGGTAGCGTGATTATATGTTGAAGTTGGCAGATACTATCTCCATCCAAACTTATCAAAGTCCCTCGCCAAAGGCCCAAGGCTTGAGCGAGGGACTTACCGCTAAAAAGAAAATCGTGGCCTGAGAAGTAGCCTGTATTCACGCCGGGCAAATTGAGGTCATGGAGTGAATACAGGTTGCGCAGTCATGTTGAAAACAGAAAATATTTTTGCACTGTGAGTCATGTCACAGCTGCATGACATGTCTTCATGTATTGCGCCTCCACCAGTCATGCAAGTGACATGGGTACAGTTGGTCCAGTCTAGTCACGACCAGAGCCTCTCCGCAAAATCGAAATTCGATTACACAATTTTATACACTTAACACCTACTATTAAAGCATATGTAAGAAGTCATTTATGGGCTAAGAGTATGGTGTTTGTGTCAGAAATGACTTGGTAAGACGATCGGCTCGGCCAATTTTTTTTCAAAAAATTTTTTTTTTCCGAGACCTCGAGATTTGGGTCTAGGTACTTAAAGGGCCTAATATTAAGTACTTGATGACTTAAGTTAAGTACCTAAGTACTAAACCTATGTATTAAAGTACTTAGGTAAGCCCTTAAGTGGCTACTTAAGTACCCTGAGACGCAGAGCAGTGCAAGCACCTCTGTTCACAACTCATTCAGGACAAAACAGCATACTTCGTATATAAATTTCAGATCACATTCTTGTATTTATAATCAGGATAACATTCTTGTGTATAGATTGATGATAACATGAAGATAACAAAGTAAAAAATTTAAGGGTTGCAAATGAAATCAAGATTCAAGGCAGCCTTACGTGGAATACATCGGTGTGAACGATATCGCTTATCTTTAGCTAAGTTTTCGGCGTGCACCCCAGTGAAACCCTCTCTGAATTAAGACAAATAGACATTCATGCATTAGTATATATTGATGAGAAAAGACAAGAAAAATCTAACCAACCGATAGATATTCATATGTCGATCAACCTTTCGAAGATACTTTCGGATGGTTGATACCGGGCAGCGCTTGCGTATGTACTCAAAGAGAATTTGACAATCTTTGAAGGTTTTGCATTTGAAACTGTTGGGTTGATAATCTTTGAATTCAAACAAAAATTAGTAAAATACATAAATATGATATTCATTGAAATTAACTTACGGTGCTTGATGTAAGACCAATATAGCTCTATTGGGTTGAGCTCACAGTGGAACTTAGGAAGGAATAAACATATATGACCAGCCTCCTCAATGACCATCTGAAGCAATGGCTTCTCGTTCAAAAAATCTGACTGCATGGCCAAGATCTTCGATGCACAGCAGTATGGATCATCAGGGTTGTTGATGGAGGATGTGTCTGGGGTTTCACCTTTCTCATAAGATTCTTGTGCTTCTTTTTCACGTTGTAATCGGGATTCTCGAGCAGCTAGATCACGTTTAGTTGTGGATAGCTTACACATCGCACAGTGTAAGACAGTTTTGTTACTGGATTCTTTCGCTTTTGCTTCGTAGAGGTCCCACAAGCCACGCTCGGCTAGGACGCATTGGATGCCCTTGTTTTTCCCAGCAAGATTTGCATCAGGATAGTCGGCTGGATATACCATGGACTGAGGAAGTCCTTGTCTTTCAATTGGGATTCTAGGATCGTCGGTTGGGATCTCGGTATCTCGTAATGGTGCTTTCTTGCCACCAGGATTAAGGTTCATGTTGGAGACTTGGAGAGCTGAAGGTCCGTAAGACTCGTGCGCAGAAGAACAGTCAAATATAAAAACTGCCTGTGCGTTTGGGAAGAGATAATTGAAGATAGGAATTGCTCGATTTTGTACTTGCTCGATTAATTGCATGCAATCCCACCAAGGATCGCCTTTGCTTCCAGGGTAAGTAACCACTGCAGCATCGGTAAAAGGAGGCAAAGGCAGTCTTCCATGTTCATCTTCTGAAGTAATGACAAGTCGTCCAGTGCTGGTAGCTGGGGTGATCCAATTGGAATCATGAATGAGTCGTCCATCGCTCTTCTTACGCAGCTCTTGAACATTATCTTTGACCCAGGCTCGTTTCGGTCTCTCGTTTGCGTGGACCATTGACTCGTCGTGGTAAAGGAAAATCGTCTCCTTCTCATCTTGAAGGACAAGAGGATCTGGAGCAATTGAGAACTCCAGATCCTCGCCATGATAGACTCGAGAGCGTTTCTGCAGATCAAGTATCATCTGTAGATACTTGTGGCGGTACGCAACAACATCTGGTCGTTCATGTCCATTGTAGTACAGTCCTTTACTGTACTCGCGTGCCCAAATTCCTAAAAAGTGAAGCCATCGATTGGCTGTGCTGATACGAATCGTTTTGTTGATACCATGAGCAGGTAATGCAACATTATTGACGTGGTGAAGCAGAGATAGGGGAGTGAGCTGAAATATAAGATACATATAACTTGTCAACTTTGAATCAACAATGATCATAAAAAAGAGATAGTACAAAATGAAATAAGCGTACCTCTCCAGGTATTCTAGATATTGCCCAAGTATGAAGTGAGTTATACAGCTTCTCATCATCAAGCATTGATTTATGCGCTGAAGCAAATCCTCGCTGACTTGAAATCAACTCCTTGAATCTTGAGACATTGATGGCTTGCTGTCGTATCTTCTTTGCTCGACAGACTCCGGAGGTTGGTTTGATGGAAGAGGTTGAATTGTTGGCTCGTCTGCGAATTGATGAGGCTGCAGTTAAAATTGAAGCAGTGACGGCAGGGTCTTTTTCACCGTTGATTGTAAGCTCAAATCGCCGTTGATTGTACTCTCGAAGGTCATCAATGATGGAAGCTGGATAATTGAAGGCTGGATTTTCTTTGGCGTCTTCACGGGCCTTCTCTTCAATGATCATGATGTCTACATTTAAGCTATTATATCGTTCTTCGGCTAATTTTTGGATTTTTTGAGGGAGTGAACTTTTGGTCTTGCTGGATCGATAACGTTCCACACATTCTTCAATCCATGAATTTGAGACAACTACATTAAATCTGTTATTGTTTTCAGGTTTTTCATTTTCATTTTCATTTTTGTTTTCAGTTTCGTTTTCAGTTTTGTTTTTGGTTTCATTTTCATTTTCAGTTTCATGTTGACTGTTTTCAGAAGATTCATTCCCATCGTTGGGATTATCATTAGCAGAGATTTCAAACGTATCACTAGTAGATGAAGCAATGGTGGGTGATGCAGCAGGAGCTGGAGCCGGAAGACGAATAAGCCAGTTGGCAAACATGTTGTTTGATTTTCCCAGAGCCTTTTCTCGATTCAATCTGTAACGTCGTTTAGTTTCTTTAGGTATCTTTCGGGGTAAAAGCTTGTTCGAATTGGCTTGAACACAAGGCTTCTTATACCCTTTGAGGGTATAACCAGTCTTGGTTCTGCGTTTACCAATGAGAGTCGGTGGTTGATTGAGGACAGGGCGAGTAAAAACTGGAAATAAGGTGTTATCGACAAGGTCATTATCACAAGCTTTGTCATCGGAAGAATCAGCAATACCGGCTTGAGCGTAGAGTGAAATATCTAAAGGGTCCATATCATCCTCCTCAGTTAGATAAGCAGGATCGATTGGCATCCAGTAGAGATCAGATGGTTGAAGGATAACCGAATGAGGAGGCTGGGGAGGTTGTGGATTATAACCTTCAGAATCAGAGTCGTCCAAATGAATCATCATTGGAGGTTGAGGTGCGAGATTCTCTGGATTAAGGGCTCTCGTGGATATGAGTTGATCATGTGAATCGATATCGAGTGGTTGATCTTCCGTATCGGAGATCACCACAGGTTTGTTTTGGAGTTTGGCCGTGCGAACCTTTTCCCATCGTTTGGCTTGACCTTTCGAAGCTTTGCTCTTCTTCGGCATAACAATGAGTGTGCATGCGTATGGTTTGAGTGGGGACCGGTGATACAGCGGTGAAGGTTCAAGATGTGCGATGATACAGAGCAAAGATGATGAACCTTTGCCAAAAATAACCCCTGCAAAAACTTTTTTTTGGTATTACTGGGACCCCCTAACATTTGGGTCCCGGGGCCGGGGCCGGGGCCAGGCTCTGGTCGTGACTAGACTGGACCAACTGTATCTGGCCCACAATAATGGGCCAATACAGACCTCATGAGAGGCTTATAGCTATGTGACATATACATCTCAGTACGTACTCAAATACATGTGATTGGTATGATTGATACAGAGTGTGTACAGGATAATGAGTCCTGCATGCGTGACAGGTGCCCCAGGTCCTGGCATGCATTCAGGACCGTGCAACCTGTATGCACTGCATGACCTGAATTTGCCTGGCGTGATTGGCTCAAATATTGCTACTTCAATATACCCGTTGTGTTTGTAAATGAACAAGGCTTGAAGCAAAATAAAAGTAGGACCAAAAACGTCCATTACATACATTGCAACTGCAAGCTCCACCATATCTTGTCTGGAGCGCCTGCTAGTGGGTGTTAAAAAACATATCTTTTTTACTTTTTCTGACCCGTGAGCCCGCTTGGAGCCTGTATTTGGTGAAATTGATTGATCTTCAATCACTCAAAAGTGGAAGTTCCCAGAAAGATACAAAGGGGCTTGCAATTGGAGCATATGTAATGAGATCTTAATGTTATCTTTTTATTTTGCATCAAATATTGTTTCTTGTGGGATAAAAAAAATAAACCAATGTATGGTGGGAAGCGTCAAGAAGCACGAAACCACGGACCGGGTATCTTGTAATTACAGAAATTCCCAAATTTCATTATTTGCTGTTGACCACTGCAATTCATATTTTTCTCGAGCATTATCTTCAGCTATACAAGTTCAAATGGCAACAAAAGCTCAGAAAGCTCAGCGTCGTCGTCGACATGGATCTGAGAAGTCTCCAAAAAGATTGAAGACAAACCAGTTCAAGCCGTGGCTAACTCTACCAAATAATTTGGATCAATCCTCTAGTTCTAGTTCAAGCTTGTCTTCTTTGGAGTCTGAATCATCTTCTCTCTTTGACCCAGAATCTGTGCAAGAAGCTTTGGTCAACTCATCAGATTCCATTTCAAACGAGTCAGAACTCAACTCATTGGATTCCATCTCGGATGATTCAGAAAGCTTGCCATCTCATGAATCAACGGATCACATCTCTCAGACAACTCATCAACATCAAGACTCATCTTTGACTCATACCAAAACTCCTTATCAACTTGAAATGATAAATCATGAGTGGAATCAGCTCAATCAAGCAATTCAAGATGCTTCGAATTATTGTAAATCCCATCCAACTCCGACCCCAATTGCACTTAAGAAAGCAGATCAACTTAGCCTTATATGTGAATTTAATAACCGTTGAAGGATTCTTAACCTCAAAAATTCAAAGAGTTGTGCCATCCAAGCGTCTCGCGAAACGGTTCATAATATATGGCTTCGACAACAAAATCCGCCAAATGATGGAAGCGGCATCAATCATGCTTCCAGAATTCGTGCCCAAGCCGCTCATATTCTGCAGCATTGATGTCTCCCAGAGAGTGGTAGAGGTAAATCAACACCTCATACATCGATCTTGGACAATAGTGAGGTACTCAAGATAATCGCGGATTGGATTACTGAGCAGCCAGTTGGAAGGGTAAATATCTTGAATCCTTTCATCAAATTTGGTCCATCTTATCCTTAGCTGACTTAGCTTTGTACTCTGTTTTCTTCAGGTAACGCCTAAAACACTAACTCGCTATGTGAACACAGAGATTCTCCCCGAATACAATCAACATAAAGAAACAATATCTGTATCAACTGCTAGGAAATGGATGCATAGAATGGGGGTTCATGTAAATGAGTACCGGCGATCTGTGTATTATGATGGGCACAAACGTGCTGATGTTGTTATATACCAAAAGCAATTCATCAAAGAGATTTTCGAACTTTGCAAGCGCGAGAATCAGTACGGCGGTGAAATGATGGATCAGATCGTTTATCCTGAACTCAAGGATAACACCCGCGAGATCATCAGGGTTTATCACAATGAATCAACTGTTCACACCAATGAACAACCCAGACGAGCTTGGATGTCCAACAAAGATGTTGCCCTTCGGACCAAAAGTATCGGCAAATTGATTCACATCTCCGACTTCATCTGCCTCACAACCGGACGGCTTGTACTACCTCCCGACACCATTTCAACACTGCCATTTCGAGATGCGGCTGTCACAATCTACCCCGGAGCTAAGGAGGGATGGTGGGATGCTCAGCAACTTGTCGAAAAGATTGTCACTCGAGCCATTCTGATATTCAAACACAATCATCCAAAGGCTCAAGGATGCTTTATTTTTGACTGCTCGGCAGCACACGAATCTTTTGCTTCAGATGCTCTTCACCTATCCAAGATGAATCTCAAACCAGGTGGTGCAAAGGCTAAGCTTAGGGACACTGTTATCCCATCCGATGATCCTAATATTCCAATGGAACTCCGAGGAAAAGTTCAAACCATGAACTTCTCGCCCGATTATGTCAACCCGGCTCCATCCAAGAAAACTAAACGTGGGAAAGCTGCTAGAACAGAAGATCTGGCAGGAAAACCGAAAGGGATCAAGCAAATCCTCATTGAGCGTGGCTTGTGGGATCATCACAACAAACTATGTGCTTTGCGAGGTGAAAAAGAAATGAGTTTGAAATGTAAGGACTGCAAGATGACTGGAAGTGCCAAGGATAAGATTGCTTGAGCCGAGCGATTACTTTGACATGCTAAGATTCCTGAAGAAAAAGATCGACCAACTCCTAGTGATGCTTTACCCGTGGTAGATATTCCAAAATGTTGTGCACACAAGGTGCTAGCAAACCAATCCGACTTTGCCAATGAAAAG
Source organism: Melampsora larici-populina 98AG31 (assembly GCF_000204055.1). Taxonomy (NCBI): domain Eukaryota; kingdom Fungi; phylum Basidiomycota; class Pucciniomycetes; order Pucciniales; family Melampsoraceae; genus Melampsora; species Melampsora laricis-populina. The sequence continues at coordinate 170,281 of NW_006768800.1, read as the reverse complement.
CCACTGCTTCAGCAGGCAATTGAGAAGGCGGGTCATATCTGCAAGTTTCTGCCTAAGTTTCACTGTTAATTCAATCCCATTGAGCATCTTTGGTGTTACATCAAATTGCGTAAGTCATTTCAATCATTCTCTCATTTGTTTTCAGCCGCGCCTGATGAAAATCGAACACCGATTTCATGACAGGATATCGAGATCACACTTTTGAATGCCACAGCCTACAAGAAGCTAAGGACTTGTTCAAAAAGATCAGGCAAACATGTCCCATTGAAACCATCCGTCGCTTTTTTCGCAAGACTGATGGAAAGATGACTGAACTCATGTAAGTTCACCTTCTCAGTCATCTCTTGGAATCGTTTGAGTTTTGTCTACATAATTCTTGTTTTTTTGTCTGATTTCCAATCGTTTCTCTCGAGAATAGGGACACTATGAAAGCCAAAGACTCTCTTCAGCTTCCAACAAAACTCTATGCATCACATCGAGTCGTTCCTCTCAACTCTGCTAGCGATGCTCACTTGGAACGATAATTTTTCTTTTTTTTTACATTTCTTATTCAAATATTGATGTATTGTACCGATTTTTTGCTCTCATCGAACAAATACTAAACAAACCATCACACTGTATGATTCATTTCAATCTTCATTAGTAATTACATTTTATGGTTCTTTCTGTCGTTGCTGTAAAAATCGAAAAAAACAAGAATTATGAAATACGGTCCGCTCAGGACATTTTTGAATAGCCCTCAACGAGAGGACCTCAAAAATATCTCAATTTGTTATTTGAATGATTTTTGCAATTTCAGCGAAGTTTTTTAAAAAAATACCTGATTAAGTGGTTCTTGACGCTTCCCACCATAGAGCTTTTCAAGCCAATACAGGCTACTTCTCAGGCCATGCTTTTCTTTTTAGTGGTAAGTCCCTCGCTCAAGCCTCAGGCCTTTGGTGAGGGACTTTGATAAGTTTGATCTCCATCCCGCCCTGTCACAACTCACTTGGCATTGGGTTTTTGGTCTACCATAGGGCTGTGACCCGACCCTAAAAGTTCAGGGCCGGCCGCGGGGCAAAGTCCGGCCCTGGCTTGACCCCAGAGTCTTCAAGAATCACACAGGGCCAACCAGGGCACACATTCAGTGCTAAAAATGTGGTAAAATCCAATGATTTACTTATTTGGAGCCTATATGAGCCTACTTGCACATCAAGAAGATCCATAATGACCTATATTGTTAAAGAAAAATGAGTATCTTGTTTTTTTATCAAGCACTTCACACTGGGGGGCGCAGAAAAAAAACACGCCAAACAACGCGCCTTGCGGCCAGGCGCAAGGCGCGCCCAAAAAACTCAAAAAATTGGTCAGCGCGCCCAAATTGGGTATGGGTATCCAAACCTAACAAACATGGCGAGGGGGGCTCTGTTAGGATTGATTCTACCATCAGGTATGCCCCCAGGTTTGAGGATCATTCTGAATTCATGTATATTTATACGGATTCATATTCAACAGCCAGTTCATCTTTTTATCCGGTCAACAATATGCCAAAAGCTCAGAAGACACACAGTGCACCTGGAGCTTGGAACCCCAAAGATGTCAATTTTCACTAGTTGGATCTCTTCCATCATCTCACTCTTTTGTTTATTAAAGTATTTTACGATCTAAATTTTTCAAAAGACAAGCCTTTCTTGAGTTTGGCTCAATTTTTGCTTAAAAAACACGCCCGGCGCGGTTTTGATCCAAGAAAAGGCGCGTAGGCGCGCCTTTTAACAAAAGGCCGCGCCCCCAGTGTGACAAGCACCAAGGCTGCCACAGATACGATACCAGTACCGGTATTGTACGGCACCGTATCCGGCGAGTCAGGTACCGTAGCTTGGTTATTGTAACCGAGCCACGACTACGATACCAAGGACGATGGTGGGTGGTATCGCGAATCCCGGTACGGTATTTGGTATCGTAACTGCCCCGCGGTACAATACCGGATACACCAGCTTTTCAGTACCCAGGAGAGGATACGGTATTGGAACTGTATCCTTCAAACGAGTACGGTACCGTGGGGCCAAAGCGTTGGCTACCCTTCAAGCAAGGGATAACCCTTTGGCCCACAACCTCACAGACGCTTTGGTCAGTATCACAATCATACATACTTTCTTACCTCAATTTGTGCTAATTCAACCTGCGTTGGATCATTCACACTCAAAGCGACTTAGATTGGACCAGATACAACGTCAAAATGCCACTTCTAGAAACATTGCGATGGGAACACTTGAGTGTGGCCAGGAGGTTATATAATCTCAGCAGGTATGTCCCCATCCGTTTGTCCCACATTGTTCTACTCTGTTCTCTATCTTTTGTGTTTCCTTTATTGATTATTTTTGTTAAATTTTCCCTTCCCAACTTTTCTCAGTCGACTTTCTAGATATACGTTCACCGCTTTTTCAAAGATGTCATCCTCTACCATAGGTGATCCACCGTCTCGTCGCAGTACACAACCATCCCCTTCACGCCGGTCATCTGTCCTGCTAGCATCACCTTCCGACTCCCGTATTTCTATGCGGCGCCAGACAGACATAGATTCTTTCACTCCAATCCCTTTAAGCTCATCCAAGCGCAAACGGACTGACAATGAATCCTATGAAGAAGAAGATCAATCTGACCGATCCTCCATTTCACGTTCATTGAAAAACTCTTGCAAAGAACCATCAGCACCTTCCAATTTAAATCCTTCTAGCTCAACTTCGCGTGCTCAGGGAAAACGCAAAGCTCCATCTCGGTCACAATCATCTGTTTCTAAACGATCTATAGCAAACAATCAAGACTCTGGTCCTTCAACTAATCAACAGACCTCTACTGCAACTTCGGCCACTCAATTACGTCTCCAAGTCGACTTGGTTCAAGACTCAGACGATGAGAACAGCAAGGTGGCTAAAAAGCCTTCTAAATCCAAGTCCAAGCCCAAGGGACCCAAATTTGATCCCCTCAGTGACTATTACCATCCGGATAAAGTCCACGGGAAGAATGACGTAAGTGTTTTTTTAAAAAACAAATTGTCCTAACTGCCTTCTTCATTCCACTATTTCATCTTTTAATCAAACTTTCTGTATCACTTTTATGAATCATAGGCACCAGGCGAATGCTCTTACTTAGTGTGTAAATACTGTGAAGCGGAAGTTTCGGCTTTTCAAGGTTCTACTTCGAACCTGTGGACCCATCGAGATGGATCGAAGCAAGGTGGCAAGTCTGGAAAGCCCGGGTGTAAGAAGAGGCAGGAGGCTATTGATCAAGGCTGTATCTTACCTATTACAATCATGGAGCAGCGTTCCGAGAAAGCCAAAGCTTCGACTGTCAATGGACAGACCTCCATCACAGCCTTTGCTCAGAAGGTGACGAAGTTCGACAACCGAACACTCAATCAAATGCTAGGCATGTGGGTCATCAGATCGGCACAACCTTGGCTCCGCGTGGAGGATCCTTATCTCAGAGCGTGTTTTCGATATGCTAATCCAAATGCTCAAGTCTTTGGAAGAACATGGGTTGCACGGTTTGCACATGAAGCTTACCTTGAATTACGAGAAACAGTCATTGGAGAACTCAAGGTGAGCTCTAATCACAAATATATTCTTTCATTATTTAACGTTCACCACTGACTCTTTTAATATTTGCTTCCATGATTGAAATCGACTTGTTTATCTTTATGTTAGTCCCTCACCAGCTGCTTTGGTCTCATCTACGACGCCTGGACCACCAAGGGCAATCGGTACGGCTTTATAGGCGCCAGCGTCACTTACATACGGTCCGACTGGACTTTTGTAACTCGCCATTTCGCCCTCAAACTGATTGCATGGCATCATAAGGGCAAATGGCTCGCCAAGCCACTGATCAATCTTTTGACCAAGCATGGTTTACATACCAAGATAAGTCTTCTCATTTCTTACTTTTTCCTTGTTTGTCTAAGGTTTCTTGTCACTGACCTTATTTCTGATAACCACATGTTAGCCCATACGCACGACTCAGGCAGCAATAACAACACCCTGGCTGAAGCCATGCAGGTGAGGCTGAGTAAGTACGCTCAGGATAGGAACGAGAAGTTCCAATGGGATCACAAAACCGAAAGGGTTTGATGTGTGTGCCACAAGCTTGCGCTCATTGTTAACGCAGGACTCCAAGCGCTCGGCATACATGCACCACCTCCTCCTCTCGTAAAATCTACCATGCTAGGTGATTTCCCGGTTCCCACCAATACATTGCAAACTGTTGTTGAGGAAGATGAGAGTGGTGAGGGCGAGGCTATCGATGCGGATTCTGACTCGGATGGCGAAGTAGATGATCTTGACCCAAGTGCTCCTGAACCAACCTCTGGATGGTACGATTTGATTGATGGTCCGCATGAAGAAGAGGAAGTAGCTGCTACAGATCGAACTGCAGCCAATGCGGTGCACTTACTCACAACCAAAGTAAGTTGTAAATTTTCTGTTTCTTCTTATTGAATGAATGAAGCCTGACACGTGTTCTTGGACGGTTTGCCAGCTGGATCTTGTAGGACGTAAGATAGGAGGCTCCGCCGTGATGTGCATGCTTTTTGACGCGGTCAGTAAAGCTGTGCTATCTGAAAGCCTCCCGAGACCCATTCCTGGGTATGGTATTCGATGGAACATCAAGCTTCAGTGCTGGAGTCGGCTATACAATGCTCGAGAGGTAAGTACAAAATGGTATTCATATTATGCCTTCCATTCACAAGTCTTAATCTGATCTCAATCACTTGTTTTCCTAGGTCATTGATCGCATCTTGAAAGATGATCAGATGGAAGCCCCACGTCGAGGTCACGCTAGTCGAGCAGCTGCCGAGACTGTTCTAGCTCCCGACATCAATCGACCTCGTGGAATATTCAATAAAGTCATGATATCTCCTGACGAATGGCGCCAAGTAAGGGACCTGATGGAGGTTCTTCAGGTAAGTCCGACTATCCTTTCTTCCATCATTCTAACTTCATTTCACTCACACTATCATTATCTTTGTATCATTATCTTTGATAGGAGTTCGAAAACTTGACAAAGTTTTTCGAACAAGACAGACCCACAGCCTTGCTCATCCTACAAGAGTACGTGAGACTTCAGAAGATGCTTCAGAAGAAAATCAACGCAACTCGATCTCGAGCCGAACCACTTTTCCCCATGTACCATGCCATGTTGGTGCGAGTGAAAACGTATCTCAAGGAAGCCTTGAATTCTCACACCATCATTCTTGCGACCATACTTCATCCAAGTTTACGTCTGGATTATTTCGATTTTGCATTTGGAGCTTCTTCCTCCGAGGCCACTTTGGCAAAAGAATTGATTGAAACTGCATACTCCAAACGCAAAACCGAAAAGGACGATCTTGGAACACTTCACGCAACTGCCATAAGCAACACAGTAGGTCAAAGCAAGAAGTTAGGAGAAGACGATGAGGAATTTCGCAAGCACAAAGAACATAATCGTCGAAATACAGCCAATGAACTTAGGTCCTATTTGGAGATGGCCGAGGATCCTGCGCCTGAGGTGGCTGAGAATCCTCATCTGGCTTTGGAATGGTGGAGGGTATGTCCTCTTCCTCCCTTCTTTCCTTTTCACAATTTGTTTTTTGATGTATTGTTTATTTTGCTGTGCAGTTAAACGTGGGGAAATATCCCATTTAAGCTCACTTGCACGCGACTTCTTGGCTATCAGTGCCACCGCCTGTCCGGTGGAGCGATCGTTCTCTTCTTCGGCCGATGTGTGCTTGCAGGATTGAATGGCCCTCAAGCCACAAACGATTGAGCGCTCAGTTGGGGGGCTCTTGTGGTCTGTACAAGGAGTCAAGATGAAGGGGAAATTTAGTATGGCCAAAGAGGTAATGGCAGATTGTATTGCAAAGGACCAAGCTCAACGTCAAAGGAGGGGATGAAATTGTATTGGAAGGATCATGTCATTTATTTTTTACTCTCTGTTTCTTTGTCTTTTCCCTACTACCCTAATTCTCATCCCGTTCCCATCTTTGAAATTACTTTTGTTGAAAATATGGCTACTATTAACCGTACCTGAGGTATGGTACGGCACCGTAGCCGGCGCCTTCCTCTAAGGTACGATACCGTACCGTATCGTTAGTAAATCTGACGATACCGGTATCGTACCGTATCGCTTTGAAACATGAGGTACGGTACCTACCATGGCATTCCATAGGTATCGGTTTATGCGATACGGTTCTGGGTATCGTACCCGGAACCGTATACGATACCTGAAATCGGATTTGATGGTATCAAGCCACCGATTACGGTGCTGGTATCGCCGATACGATACCGGTACCGTATCTGTGGCAGCCTTGCAAGCACTGCCTGTGTGCCCGCAGGGATTTTGTGGCTAAACCTCAGTGTGACAGGACACAGACTGTCAGCTTTGTGAATATCATCGGGTACAGCCGGCCAGGGGTACGGGTCCGGGTCACAGCCCTAGTCTACCAGTCATGACTCAACAGTTGTAAGTACAATGTGTGATTGACAGAATTTTGAGGTCACAAGTCTTTGATTCAAACAGTTTCAGCCTGAGCCCCAACCCCCAAAAACACGGGTAATGTCCTACCCGCACCCCAAACCAATAAACAAAGACCCCCCCGCACCCAAGCCCTACACCAAACCAATCAAATGCTGCCTCTCAAGAGGCACCCCGCACTCAAAACCGACTACTTTGCGGGACCCTGACAAGGGCACGCACAAAGTCCTTTCTTCCAACATTGGAAGTTGAAGTTTTTTCTTGTTCAAATTAATTCTGAGACTCATTCAACCTACTCAGCATCACCGCCAACATATTTACCTTGGATGACAAAATCCGAGGTATCCTTGGATGCAAAACCTTGGACAGAAGCTTCCCAAGGTTTTGATCTGAGGTAATTCTCAGGGCAAAAACCTTGGACAAGGTCTGTCCGAGGATTTGCCTCCGATAATGCCTTGGATTTCTCAACCCTAGGCATTTATGCTGGCAGTGCATCAATCCTATGCAACATGACCCTCAACTTTAGGTGTTGAAAAATTACGCCTACATCCCAAATTTTGATTGTAGGCGCTTTTTGGTAGGAAACACCCATGTAAGCATAATTTGGGCAGCACCTACATGAATTTTTTGTGGGCTGCAAATAGGAACGGCCTAGAATAAATTCAGTAGGATCACCGGTGTAATAGCAACAGGAGCTGAAATTTGTAAATATCTAAATAATGGTAGTGAAGCAGGGGAGGACAAGGGCACTGCCAGTTGACATGGACTTATATACTTGTGTCCTTGTGAGATAGAGACAAAAATCAGAGAAGCTTTATCAAAGTAAGAATAATTTGCATTAAATTGGATTGTACAGGCATTTGGGGTAATTTGAGGAGAACCAAATTGAGTATATCTTCAGGAAAAGCGCCATGAAAAGCCACTGTTGAGGGACAATTGAGGAAATTGATTGAATCTTAATACCAGCACTCGCCTATTCAAGACCTGTTTATTTAACATTAACCACTTAGTTGGTTTATATGAAAGTGCCTTCTGTCTCATTGGAAGGCACATGTGACCTTGAATTGAGATCAAATTCAAGCTCAGTTTCAATAGGTACAAGTGAATAATTTGAATCAATCAATTCATAACTAATACCAATTAATTTTTCAAATCTTTCAAAGTTAAGTTGATCATTATCATTCAAGTTAAAGGGAGGCTGTATTCCCAGACAAAATTCACTAAACTCCCAGGGCCAAACCCTACTAAAAATCTCCAGGTTTACATGTCCAAGTCACACTCACACCTGGCGCTTTTGTTGTGGCCCAGGGTGTGGTGTGGCCTTCCATTTAAAGAACCTCAGATCCTCATTTTTGGTTGCTACTCCCTGCTTAAGACAATATTTAGGGGGGCTTTAACTGAATTTCATGCTGTGCAAAGGCCATGAAGGGGTTGGTGTGAGGGCCACAGAGTGGCCTAAGCCCTGGCCCTTGCCATGTGCCCCTCCAGGGTGCCTTGTGGCTTTTTCACACCCGGTGTGAGTGTGACATCCAAGCCATTCATTTTGACATCCACGTGTTCCACCCCAAAATTGCCCACTCACACACACTTGCACAAATGCATAATCTAGATGTGACAAGCACCCAACAGTAAATACATGATTGGCCACTTGATTCAACTTCTTGACCAACTATACTTCAGCTTCAAATTGAACTTCTCAGATCAGCAGTACACGCCAATTAATCAATTCATCAATAATTAAGATATCATTTGTGGGATACAAAGTTAAGACTGGTATTTTTTTTCCCAGCTTCCCAGTTTTCGTTTTTGGCTGTGTTTGGAACTTTCCCACGTTCTCCCAGTTTCCCAGTTTGCGTTTTTGGTGGTATTTGGGAAACTGGGTAACTGGGAAAAAACTCCCAGTTTTCACTTTGTATCCCCTAATTGAATATGATAATCATCAAAACATTAATTATCATGTCTGAACAATCATATCAATATTAACCATTACGTTATCCAGCAAGACCAAACAGCTTTGTCAATTCACCATTCACATCAATATCAATTTTTAGAAGAAAAAAGAGAGACAATAGCCGTGCTCAAAGTTGACCTGGTTTCAAGAAAACCTGGTTGACCCAGTTGCATTTTGGCTGTAACTTTGTGTATCAAGTTGTCATTTGTTGACAGCTCACAGCCAAAAAGTCAACTGGGTCAACTGGGTTTTTTGTAAGTGGGTCAACTTTGAGCACGGCTAATGTCAGTTAAAAATACTAATCCAAACAGAAGATCAGATAATGTTCATAAAAAAATTCAACACCATTGGCCATGGTAGTGGTAATGAAGTACATAACACAGGCAACCAAGAGTGATTCCAATTGTGCAAGCTTATGACTCATTCATTTGATATGTAAGTTGTTTTACTCTCTACTAGACACCCACCTTGTGCTCATTCCTACGCAAACTCTTAACTTACATGAACCAAATCCAAGTTGAACAAGCTCATCAACATTTCACCATGATTTGCCTCAACTCAACAAAGGTTTCAATGATCCTAAAAGTATGTCAAATCACGTTCATAACATCCAAGTAGTCAGTTCCAAGGCTAAAGCAAGTTTTGTGATAATTGATAAAGATTTCAGACTTGTAGGTGACTCTCCAATTAAGATACAGGTCAATAGAATTTTATTAACCATTTGCACTCAATATGGAGTGTAAAAGGAGTCGAGTGTAAAAATCTGCATACAACAGGGTCAAATGTAATTTTCCACATGATTTGCCCCAAATCCTGGAGTGCAAAAACTTACAGTGTAAATGATGGAGTGTAAAGTTTTGAAATCCCACATCAAAGTTAGACTTTTGCCCTGTAACTTATATACACCATGACAAGTGTTAAATATCCACAGGGCAAAACTCTGTATGGGTCCCCAAATTCTAATTTTACCCCTGAAACACGGTACACTCCAAGTTGGATGTGATGTGCCAGCATGCATTTTTTGAAAATACCACCATCAAAGTTGAGATTTGCGCCAAACCATCCACGACACGTCTGATTAGCTATCTTCACCAAACCTACAATACAGCAGCACCAAACCGCACCAAACCAACTTTTCCGCATCCTTATCTTCTACCCACGCTCCCACCGCAGAGGTGTTTGTTCATCATGGAGAACAAACAGCTCAACCATGACAATCACCCTTGATATCTTCAATGCACTCTCCCTCCCAGATATCACAAAAGCCAGGCCACCTCTCCTCACCTCGTCCTTCATGTAATATCAACTCTCTCTCATCATCATCACAACAACTTGAAATGACATCTTGCTAACTAAATATACAATCATCTCACTTACCATCCTGTGTTCAGTGACTCATAGCCCCAATGGATTGAAGTCAACTGGTTTTGTTGACATCCAAGGCTTGCCTTTGAAGTTCTCCTCAACAGCTCCACATCAATTGTTCAACCACAATTTATCCGGCCTCATTCTACTCTGTCTGTTCTACAAATTCCCGCAATTTGATTGATCCGCAGCTCAACAATTGTATGATATCAATTCTTCCAGTCTCCTTCTGCTCTATCTATTCTACAAATCCACAAATTAGACCAATCATCCTTAATATCAGACAAATCGCACATCCTTTATCTCTACAACAATTATACACTTTCAGTTTATTGTCTTATCATGTCTGATTATGAAGACACTATCTCATTAGGCTCCCTTGAACCCAAACGGTGTGGTGATCTATTTATGATATCAAGCAAAAAAAATCATCTTCACTTTACCAAGTTATTAGAAAACTTCAGTGTAGCAGGAAATTTGAAATTCAAGATTTCAGATCAATTGAAGCTCTTAGAGGCTTATGTATACTTATTGGCTCAATATTATGTCATCTCATTTCAAAATTATTCTTAAGATCAACATATTTTACTTACAAAGTTATTACAAAAAGAGAGAAAAAGAAAAGATAAGAAAAATTCGAAAATGTAGGTGTAAAGGTTGGAAAATGGTTTTTAGCATATTTATAATTAAGTTATGGGTTTTTAAAGGTTAGAATATGAAAGAACAACAGTTTATTATACAGTAACAATTTTAATCTTCAAGGTTGATAAGGAAAAACAGAAGTTATTAGGAGAAAGGTACTTTTTTGAAGTTGGTAAACAAGGGTTATGCGTGTAGTTTGCATATGTAATGGTGGTAGTAGTGGAAATTAAGGTTGCCAAGAGGATTTTCCGGGATTTTTAAGGTTATAGAAGATGATGTCATATTACATGAGCAAGAAAAAGGGAGTAGTAGCTGTGAAAAGTGAAGAGAATGGGTGAATTTCGTCAAAAATGAAGGTTTTCAGCTTATTACATATGTCAAATGACGTCAGATTAAGTTGGTAGATAGCTCATTCACCGCAGAAGAGTGGATTACATAATGTACAATCCTTAAATCATTAGTAACAGAGGTTTATGAAAAAAGTTATAAGGCAAATAAGAAATTGGTGTGAATCTCGAATTTACAGTCACAAGTCAACATGTAACACCAAAAACCTTAACTTCACAACTCACACTGTGAATATAATGTATTTTTCCAAGGTGAAAAATGATTACATTTATTTCACAAAATGATTAAAAATGCATTAATTCTGCATTTTTCTGCATTAATTCTGCATTATTAATCATTTTGTGCATTAATGTCAATCATTTTTCACCTTGGAAAAATACATTATTTTTGCAGTGTCAATATCTTACTCATCACTCATCAGAAGTAGGTCATATGGGTGTCAGAAATGATCAGTATCACGAGAGCTACAAGATGCACTATAGTAGATCAACATTGGAGCACATCTGAAAAAATTCGTAATCTCAAAATTTGGTTTTCAGCTAGTTTACAAGGAAAAAATCACCTGTATTCATCTTAAGAAGTGCTGTACATTACATCATTGCGTCATTGATCACTTTTAGCTGTGAAAATTACATCATACATTAGTAACAAGATCATTACATTGTGTCATTACATGATTTTTAGGGTTCTTTAGGCGGATTTGACTGGTTTTTGAGGCTGTTGACTGTTGTAGAGGTTGTTACATGTGGATATATATACTCTTTGATGATTTTGGGATTTTTGTTCCCCTTTCTGCATCTTATACCTTTGTTGTAGTGTTATAAATCATCATTTATTTACTATATTTGTACTAAGATCACTTAAATCCGCCCCTTCAAAGCAAGGAGAAATTTATTTATGTGTGTTAAAGACTAAAAGTCAATTGGGAATAATACTTAACAACAGTATTGCTAGTAATAAACATAGTGTGTGAACCTTTTTGCGCTTAAAACTGGGAATAATACTACACAACAGTATTGCTTTATTTCTCTGGTGCCTTTATCTTTTTCTCTGTTATCACAAAGTGGTCAGCAAGTGCCCTTGTGCTGGTTTCTTTGAAGAAGGCAGTCTTTAGGCAACTTCTACTATATTACACGTAGTAGATTATCCCTTCTTAGGTGTTGTAAAGCTCTTGTTGAGCTTTAAATACTACAACGGGCTTCATCAACTCCAACTGAGGCCAAAGTCACTTTGGAAATTGAACCTGTTGAAGCTAACTCCACCAAAATGCTTTCTACATCACAATCACCTGGGAAGAAGAAACACAATTGCCCAACCAAGACTGGGAAGAAGTTCAAGATACCTATTCCGTCTAGCGGTGAACTCAAGACCTATATTGATCATGGGTTGACCCAAGATAGTCATGGCTACACAATTTATCCAAATGGTCAGACAGTCTTTGTCCAAGAGCCTGGCAACAACATCCTAAACTTTGGTCACATCTCCTATCCACATACTCAAAAGGTTCAAGGCGCCAAAAAAGGACCTTGGAAGATGGTCTGGTTCACCTGCCTGGGTGTTTTACATTGCAACAATGACTTTTGTGACTATGCAGCACCACCTCTGACTGCTGATGGAAAGGCAGCTGAGCTGGTTCTTGAGTGAGTTTATCTCTTCTTCTCTTTTGCATTTTCAATACTGAATCAGATGTGATGTCTTTGGCGCCCTCCTCTCTCCCTGTAGACATCTGATTTGCCCCATTGTCAGGTGTAATGGAAATCATCTTTGGACTCAATGTAAGGAATCCAACTGCCAAGTTGATATACAGAAGGAGACCAGCTGGGGAGTCTTTTGCCACACAGGAATTTATTGCCACATCTGGCCTGCTTCAAAAAACACTGACCCTTTGGCTATGAAAGCGTTTGAGGAACAATTGGTGAAGAACTCAAAGGCAGGAACATTGGGTCCTGAAGGTGATCTAATTTATTGGTTGACCATTTTCCTTCCAGCTTCTTCAAGCCAAAAGATGAACATAGACTGATGTTATGTTTATCCTTAATCCATCTAGGTAGGGCAGGCCGGCTCTGGCCAGGCAATCACTGCGCCTGTGGTCAATATCCATCCAGCCTCTGGAAATGGTGGCCGCCTAGGCTACTTACAATGAAGGGTTCTAGTCGAGAAAGGTCTCATGCCTGAGAAGGAGAGTAACAGTGGGGGTGATTGACTTATAATGGATTTGATGCACTGGGGCAGGCAGCAACAATCTCAAAAAGAATTTTTTTCTTTCAGTGTTCTGAATTGCATGTGTTTAATTGCTGATTCAGATTGCATTTTTATACATGCTAAAAGATTACAATGGTCTCAAGAAATGCAAGTATCAACATTGGACACATCTATCACAATAACTCTTCAAGAGAACAAACCACATTTTCTTCAATCATCATAAAATCAGTAAGTTTGTTTCTGGCTGCGGCAGGCCGCAGCTAACTTTTTATCCTTATCCTTGATGAAAACAAAGGATGATAAAGAACATGACAATTGATGTTTTTCAGCCATGGAAAAAATGTGACAAGTCCGGAAGGAAAAAGATACTTACAGCTGGTGATACAGCGGAAACAGTACAGCAATATGCCCCCTTATCATCCCGTGGCGGACAGCTCCAAAGACTGAAGCCACCTTTGTCCGCAGACACTAGGATTGCATCAGTAGCTAAATATTTTGAGATATAAAGTCAGTAAGTGCTATCAGAGTGCCATGAAAGTAGGACTTCTCGTCTTCCTGGTCAGGATAGAGAGGATGATACTCACGATCCAAGATGAAGTTTATCAAGGAGTCCTTGCCTGTTGGTGCCGGAGATCTGGGCCTTCGGGAGGACCCTGACTGTCAGTCCTGTACAGCCAACCCTGACTGTCAGCCCCCCCTCAAACGCATAATGTGATGGCTTTATATCACCTTTCCACACTTCAACAAGGATTGCTGCCATCTCTCACGAAAGGGCTCGTGAAAGACAGCCCAGTGACTCGGGAAATAACCGTCACCAAATAACCGTGACCTCACACCGATTTCAGGCCTCCCTAACTCACCACCGCTCTTCCTTTTCCAACTGTCCACTCTAAGTTCCCATCATCAGCCATGCTACTTGCCACCTTTATCAACATTGTCTCTTCTGACTGCCCGGAGCTACTCACAACCATCACAATATCGGACGTCATACGGTTTGCCAGCCTTGCCGCGGAAATATACACTCGCACCGAGGGCGCCTGGAATATGACTCTCGACAGTGCAGACGACGTGATACCCTTCCTCAGGACCGCATTGAACTCTTCACTACCGACCAAAGCCTTTCGCCATCTGTGGCGCATACTCTTCCCAACATTGTCCCAAATCCACATCCGACCTGCAAACCTGATCCAACAGCACGGTTACCAATCGGGACTTCCTGAAAGCATTCCCGAATTCTTTCTCACACCACCTGTGAAGAAATGTTTAGTTTGTGCAAATCCTTCCACTCCTGAAATTCGATTACAGCATCGCTCTCAAATCGATGGCTACGTGTATGACGTGGACGGCGTACATACAGCCCGGATATACACGATGAAATGCCCAAGTAGGTCTTCATGACCAGCACTTTTGACGGCGCTTTGCTCATTTGCATTTTTTAGAATGCACCACCCACTACCGACCCAGCTACTATTCTGAGGATGGCACCCGCACCTACTACTCGTCACTAATTGGCCGGAACCAAGTAGCCTACCAGGTCTCCACCCACTTTTTCATGACCCACCAATTGGCTGAACTTTTCCTCAACGGACAAATGCTTGCCCAGTAAGTGTTTATTTTGTCTCTCTCTCTCATATCGGCCACGTGATTAATATGTACATCGATAATCAGTATCTCGAACTTCAATCTAGTCAACATGTTCAACCTCTCATATGTCAATGATGTGACTGACATCCCGAGGTTGAATGGGGCCCCCACTGTTCAACCCTTTATATCTGAATCGACTTGCCGTGATGCGTTAGACATTCACTGTCTCCTCAACCGAGCTGACGCGTGCTTTGGTAACTTGATTGTGGACACCAAAACGACCGCCAGTGATCAACGTTACCACGACCCAATGCAACAAGTCTTGGAATGGATTGCTCTAGAAGGTACAAAACATCGTGATCATGTTTGTTCAGCATGTGTCCAACTGACTTCCGAGACCGCTGAAAACGGCAATGAAGGATGTAAGTTGATATTTCATTTTTGTACTTCGCTTTGATTTTAATTTCAAACAATCTTGTTTTATCTCTAGACATCCGTGCGGTCGTTACAGATGGTGTAACTATAGGGCATTGGCGCTGTACAGCAACAGCGGATCAGCTCCGAGAACTAGCGGTTTCTGACGGTTTGCCGCCACCAAATGGGCCGTGTACGACCCCTCTGGCTCGAGTACACGATTGTTTCTGCCCGAATCATCAACTACGGCTCGGGCGGCGTTGCCATGCTCAGCCTTGCTCACAGGACGCGGAAAATGGTTCAGCAACATGCGGGCTACAAGAGCATGTGGACGCCTATGCCCGATTCAAAGCACGCGTCAAGTCAAGCTTCGCACTCACCTCTATGCTCAACCGTCCTGGTTCAAACCGACCATCTGACCCGACCGTCCATCAAGCTTGGGACACCGCAGAGATGGTAGATATGGACGCTGTACAAGACGCAGACGAAGACAATCGGGTACATGAAAAAGCGCGCGAGGGTGTAGATGCCCAAAAGAAAAAAGGCAAATGAGTGTGCATCTCTCGCAGCCGAACACACAATGAACAGCTTGTAGTAGCCGCGTGCGGTATCATACTCGGGCGAGAAACATTTTTCCACTCTGAGAGCTTGAGTGCAGTGAAGGTATGTTTGTATCTAATCCTAATGCTCCCGTAGCCAAACTGACTATACTATTATTGTTCCAC
Source organism: Melampsora larici-populina 98AG31 (assembly GCF_000204055.1). Classification (NCBI taxonomy): domain Eukaryota; kingdom Fungi; phylum Basidiomycota; class Pucciniomycetes; order Pucciniales; family Melampsoraceae; genus Melampsora; species Melampsora laricis-populina. The sequence goes on along the minus strand of NW_006768800.1, from coordinate 154,564 downwards.
CGGTCAGGCCTTTATCTTACGTACGTTTCCGAAGAAAATACCCGAGGTCTGCTTCTATGACAGCGCCTGCAAGCTCGTGGATCACATCTACAATGGAGATGAAGATCCCACACCCTTTTTAAAAACCGTCTTCCCAGTAGATCCCTTTCACTTCCGTGGGCACAAGGACACCGACGAGTTTTGCCAGCATTACACGGATCCCAAATTGTTCCCAGAACTTCAGGACGAGAACGGTCATTGGATCTTCAACTCGTCCGCTGCCGAGATGACCAACGTTTGGTACAGGGGTTTTGCTTCCATCGCACGCAATATTCATGCGGTCCATTTCAATTTTTTTATGGAGGAAATGGTAGAACGCAGGAATAAATGGATGATTCGCCGACTCAAAAAAAGAGCGAACATGTTTTTCTGCGGAGACTTGGAAATGTGAACCCTTGATTCATCATGTCATTCTGGCTTTTCTATCTCTTCAATCAAATTTATCAATGGATGTTATGAATATCCAAAGTGATCTGATCAAAATGAGATTACTTTGAATACATTGCCTTTGCTTGTTAACATGTATCTATATTGAATTTATTCATGTGTATGAAAAAATTATATACATTGAAAGACAATCAGTCAGTGTTCATGATGGAATGAAAAGTCCTTTTAGATGTTTGATTGGAAAGACACAATTTGGCAAAGCTCTTGTCTCTTGTCTCGTTGATGTGAGATTAACCTCACATATCTTAGTAATTCACATGGGAGTCAGACAGATATAAAGGGCAAAAAGATCATAATAGCTGAATTACTTTTATTTTCAATGGACACAAAAACTAGTCACCAATGACAGCAGAAGTTAATATTTGAATGAATGGTTCCAATACAGATGAAAAGAGATTAAAAAAAGGGAATATGAGTTGCAAAAGCAATCCCTCGTAGGTGACAGAACTTCCTACACACGTGTTCTTTGGGGAAAATTGGCATGAGGCCGCGCCAGTTGCCAAAGGTCCAATTACGCCTGTGGCAAGAACGGTCAGCTGAGGTACCGAGAGAGGAGAGAAGAAAGTATGACCGAGGAAAGACGAGTGTCCATTTATTGTACTAGGCACCACCTCCACCTGCATTCTGAACGTTTTACGAGCCATCCTCCTCAAACCACCACCCCACTCCTCCATCCATCCTTGGCCTCTACACCAAAACGGACGCGTGTTAAGGGGATGCTAAATGGCCGTAGTCAAATACATTATGCAAAAAAGGTTCTACTTTAGACATTTATTGCAAATGTTGCTAACGCGGCAGTCTTAGCATATATATACACTCCTCGCTGCTCTCCCTCCGGCAGTGGGGTTCAGTTCCAACCTGGCATTGTCTTTGCCTCGCATCAATCTCAATCGCATCGAACAATTTATGCGATTGATGTAGCGCGAGCTTGGTCAAAGATAGGGTTTGTTCCTCCTCCCTTCGCACGTAGAGTTAGTTAGTATGCGCTAGCTTGGACCGACCTGTTTTTTAAGAAAGCAGAAGCGATTAATAGTCCTCCATAACTTCATGATACTGAAGTTATGGAGGACTAAGGTTAGGCAAATCAAAGATGTAAATTAGCGCGACAGCTCACCTTCACGAGAGTAAATCAAGTAGATTTACTCTTGAAATAGCCTAGCAGTCTCAATAACTGCTTAATATTCTCATCTAGTTTCCTCAACACCGATCTTTTGACTTTTCGACTTTCGATCCTCATATTCACTATTTTCCTGTTCTCGGCTGGATTTTTTCAACTCTGTTCCTCATAATCTTTATTTACCCAAAGGTTCTATAAGGCTTTTATCTCTCTTGGTATGTGATCGCGCCGCTGAGATAGCTTGTCTGACTCCTGCCCTACAATCCACTCCTCCCACCTTACACACAGAAACCATGAAAGGTTACCACTCAGACAGTGGCCAAAGTGCCAGTGCCCGATCGACTGATACGCAGGATGCTGCGTTGCCTGAAGACACAGCCACTCAAGCCTTCACCTTGCAAATGGAACCTTTCGGGATTTCAGGGATTCCCGAGCCGGCTGAACCCCATGACGCGCCAGAAGAAGAATCCGAAGGAGAAGCAGAGGATGCACCTGCCAACGCCCAACCGACGATCCATGAGGTGTGTGAAATGGGTAAGTCACCGTCCACATTAACATTCTTGCGAAATGTCAAAAAGTTGAAGGCATTTTCGCCTCATGGTATCATCTTGTCTTATTCATCTTCTCATAATCGTCGTCAGAGAACCCGCTTCAGGGGGTCTCTGAGCATTTAAACGACTCCAAATACTTCGGCAAGCAGGTGCTCCCAGTGGTGGTCCAACACCAGTTCATCATTCCAGACTCCGACGTCACCATATTTGCCCTTCGATGCGACATGATTCATGATGTTGTAACTTGGTCCTTTCAAGGTAAACCAGTTCGCATCACAGTCACCAACGAGTTCATACACTCTTGGGATTTCCGTTCGTCATTCCAAGCCACCATTACGAATGAGAACTGCTCTGTGGTGGTGGCTGTGCGCTCCTTCCATCACCACGATCGCCCCCTCTCCACCTATCTTGGAATTGCACAAGGTTACTTCTACGCGGCCGTAGAACTTGACGGTTTCAGGGACACCATCGAGGATAAGATGACGTTTTCAAACACCACAAACACTGAGTGGGATACCCTTCAACAACTGAGGGTGAGCGCGAATCGTTTCATCTTGGCTCGTGCACAGTTGCTGACCGCAAACCTTTTCTAAATGCTCAAAGTTCCAGGAGAACCTTGTGGGGATGATGCATGAAGGAGCACCGAATGTTCATCCTGCTCTTACCGGTTTGAGCTGCTTCACGGCGGAAGAGCTTGTTGAGGGAACTCGAGAAATGTATAGCTTAGACGCCTGTTTCAAACCTTGTCTGGCACCCGTCCACCACCATCTCTCGCGCCCAATTCGCCTTCTACTGGGAGCCCTCTCGCACTGGACGTACGAGACCAGTGGGCACACACGTTTCCTTGCGGGCTTCCAGGGTGTTGGGCCTGTCATCACCGAGGTGGTTGTTCATGACGCCAAGTGAGTGATCTGGTCAAACGTGATGCCTATAAGAGTCTTGCTCTTACCTCGCTTTTCTCTTGATTTAGTGATCCGTGGACAATTGGCAACTTTGGCCAGGACGCCCTTCGCCGCTTCCCCAAAGAGTATGTGTGTGGCAAATTTTGTGACATACTAGCCCTACCCGAGTTACCCAGGCGATCTCCATCTCCTGAAGTTTGACAAGCATACACATCTTCCAAAATACTTGTATTTCTCTATCTCATACAAACTAATAATTCAAGAACCTCAATCATCTGTATCTGAAAATTGTCTGTCTGAAATGACACTGTGAATGCGACATACAACCTATCTTTGTGGCTCATCCAACGATTGAGAGCATACTTATCCTCTCAATCGTCTTTCCCATCAAGAAAGATCGGAGAATGATCGTTCATCTCCTCTAACTAAAATGTGTGTGAATCTGTGTGAAGTCTAAGTCTACGAATGCAACTTCCGTCTAATTGCATGCGTAGACTTCATGGGATCTCCTTGCGCCATCAACTAAACGCAACCATCACACTTACACCCACCCTCAAATCGCGAGGGAGTTTAGTGTGATGCCTGGAGTGCTCGGGAGCGCGCGAAATGTGCTTGTGCTCAATTACATATTTGCTCAACCAAAATCACTTCGCAATACAAAAGCGAAAAGTGCAAAGGTGACGCAGGCGATGCGCTTCATTCTCGGTATCGTTCAATTCCACAAATTACAACAACATTATTTGCAAAATACATGGATATATGATTGGAGACTTAGAGATTATAATTTATCCCCTTCAAATATTGTCACCAAAAGTCAGACAGCCGTACCCTCCTTGTGCGTTCAATTTGAACAAAACACCATAAGGTGAGGAAGGCGCGTCCATCGTGTAGAGACAGATTGGATGTCAGAGGACTGAAAAGGAATAACGACCATTTTTGGTGATCATTTGGGTAATCAATCACCCAAATGATCACCAAAAATGGTCGGTTTTGAGCCTGGGAGGCCTTTTCTGGACTAGTAAGTTGTGATGAGTTTACTGATACAAACGTGGGGTGGGTACAGCAAAAAGTCAGATCCAGCACTGATAGGATGACGATTGCGCTGCTGGAATCATTCACTCAATTTTCGTTTCTGGCGCTTGTTAGGGGGTTCGACGGATTTAGATGGAGATGGTTTCCGCGCGGCGCCAATAGTAAACCAGAATTGTGGTGATCAAACATTTTATTGAGGGTGTTGATTGTACTTGACGGGAGCCAATCGTCGTGCGTGGCGATACACATTTTTGTGGGGGGGAGATACTGATCACTGACAGAAAAAGCACATATTACAAACGATGAAAGATACAAAATGATACATAACCGTCAGTTTTTAAAGCTGAATTGAAGGTTCACCCGGAGGCTTTATTCACCAAATTTTTGTTTTCGGCGTGTTTGTGGATCCGTCTGATTCGTCTTATTGTTGGGTGATTTGACCACGTTGACAGCGACCGGGTCAGAACCTGGTGATCCGGCGAGCTGGAATTGTGCGCGAAACTCAGCACGCGCAAAAGGTACTGCGAAGGACTTGCCAACCGATTGCTGCCGTTGTTCCCATGCCAAAATGTTGGGAGGCTCTACAATTTTGATCCATCTACCATACCGATGGATAGTACTATCTGAAGGTTCTTTGAAGTGTTCACCAAAACAGATTTTCCACGCTTTCACCCGGTGCAGTTTTAACGTCAGATTGTACCATTCAAATAAGTCACTAACTGGACCCTCGTTGTTGGGCCAGGTGACTTTGGCCAGGTTGGTATTGGGGGCTGCTGGAGTAGTAGTCTGAGCAAATGAAAAAGGAAAACCGTGGTCAATTCAGGTGCACAGAGGTGTGGGAGGTGAGGGGAAAATCAGAACTTACTTGTTTTGTAACCGTGATAACAGGTTGGGTTACATTTGAAGAAGCCTGGTGACATTGTTCTCTGACCAATATAACTTCATCTTCCTCTTCTCCGCCATGTGCGACAGGGGCTGAGTTTGCAAGGCGGAAAGGTGGGGCAGGGTGGGTTGATGTCGAATCAGCCGAACCTGGTATCGCTGTGCCTGTTTCGCTCTCGTAGAGAGAATTGCGGAACCAATCGAAGCGCGGACAATCATCAGATACAAGTTGAGGGCTTTTGACCAAAAATTGGCGCGGAGTGATCGGTAGACGGTTTGGCAAGTTGTTGGGGACAGTCCTCTACAAACAAGGCACATTTCAGATCAATCAGTATGAATTTGGGGATTGGCGGTAATAAAGGTTATGCTCCCACCCGGGCCGTGAAAGCTGGGTCCCATAGCGATAGGCTTTCAGTAGGAGTTTCCCCATTTGAAATGGCAAGGTTCATAGCCCTCTCCACCATGGGAAAACACTGCTGAAGGGTGAAGAGTGGCCACTTAGGCGCGTGAAAGGTGAACAACTCTGGATCTTGTCCCGCCTAAAGACGATAAGAATCTACAGTCAGTTTTTAGAGTCATCTCCAAGATGTGATCACCTATGTCATCTGACCTTGAGCCACGCAATTACGCTGACAACTTTGTTTTCCTCAGTATCGATTTCTTGGCTGAAAGCCGTCTCTTGGTTTCGCCGAAGGCGTAAGGCAAAAAGGCCAGCTTGTTGAGTGCTACTTAGATTGTGGGCAAGACGCCCACCCGTTTGTGCGCATTGAAGTGCGATGCGACGATGTGATGCTACAGGTGCTGGTGCTGGTGCTGGTGCTGGCGCGGCCGCTGGTGTCGAACCAGAAGGTGAGGAACTGGCCAATAAAGGATTGATAAAGTCCGGGGTGAGGGGTTCATTCCTGTTCATGAAGGGGTGGCTAGGATTGAGCGAAGACGCAGGTGGGGCATGTGGGGCATTTTGTGGCCTTCCGTGCCTTTTGGCGGTGCATCGCTGGACTCCGAGCGTTTGACAGCACTAAGTGAGGAGTTTTCACTAATCAGTTGATTACTTAGGTACAGACGCGGACGCGGGCCAAAGAAAAAATACTTACGCTGGCACAGGCTTGGTAGATGCATTGCTTGTTTCCTTGGCGAGCTTGGTCAATACGGTGACTCTGGCCAGTCTTCCCCAGAACACCTCGGCACAAAAGTGGTTGAGCCGAGGTGGTACTCTTTAGATGGTTGCCGGTTGAAGTAAACGGGGTGAACATTGACTTTAGGGACGATCGGCTGGGAGTGAGTGAGCCTGTGTTGGGGATACCGTTCGCAGTGTTCGGCAGGTGATCGACAGGGGACGGGTTTGGATACGGCAACGGTGGCCAGTTCCCCGCATTTATTGACTGAAGCTCGTGCTTCAGCTGGGAGTCTTTCCATAGGCGATACCAGTGTCCATAGTTTTTGGGTTCTCCAGTCTTGGCGCGGGGAGGTGTGATGCCGCACTAAACAAGAGTGGTTGAGACCGTCAATAAATAAGACATCTAGTTTGAAGCGAGGTGGCAAACGACTTACGGCGACTCGCCAAGTGTTGTTGAAATAGTTGATGTACTTCATGGGGGTGTCTTTTCCAACTGCGAGGCAAGCGGGGCAATAAAATCCAGTGTGGTGAAATATGATAGGAAGAGCTAGCGGCTTGTTGGGGTCAGTGCGTAAGAACTCGGGTTTGATGTAGATCTCGGTATCCATGCTGAAGGTGATTGGAAGTTTAAGGAGGGAAGGTAAGTGAGGGTTAGAAGGGGTGGTGGTGGACGCGTCGTGATATAAAGGTGCCCCGGGAGTTTGGGTATCCGTCAGGAATCCGTTGCGGAAGGGGCCAGGTCGGTGAGGTGTCGACCGCTTTGTAACACAGGGGAAATGTTGATTCAGAGGTGGTGAGGGCCTGTCATGTGAGGGAGAGGTGTAGGAAAGGTCAGTGAAACATGTGACTGTCAGGGGCTGACAGCACGATCAGGGACCTCCCGATTGTCCACTGTTCCCGTTGGTGCTAGGCCAGTCGGTCCACAGATGCCCTTTGAAGGTTTGAGGGTCGCGGGTAAGTCGCAAAAGAAACCTATTTGGTGTTTTGCCAACACATGTCCATAAAGCGGAAAGTGAGCTGCCATAAAGAATATGTATGTTATTGATTTCATTCTGTAGCGAGCCCAGTAGATGATCAGCATTAGATGAGAATCAAGGTTATCAAGGGTCTGGGACTGCACAAACTGAAAAGAACCTACGTAAGAATCTGACTTATTCTTTGCAATCAGGATGTACACCACGGGGCGACTTTGAACTGGGACCACGTGAAACGTAAGTTGGGTATGACCACGCCGAGTGGTTGTGTAGAACAGGTGGCAGCAGTGTGACCGCGGCTACGTGGCCCTCACCCCAGCTTGCCACCCGTTCTACATATGAGCTCGCCGTGAGCAGCGGGTGAGCTGATGCATGTGAGCGTGGCCTGAAAGCCAGGTGCTCAGCACACGAATGAACTTGGATGCCAGTCATGCAAGCTGATTTGGGTCCTAAGCACCTGGGCGGCACGTGAGCCGGCATGTGTCAGTACAACCTCCCATCCACACACTCAGCTTGGACAACTAGCATCCAAATGTGCGTCGGGTGCTGAGCAGATGGGTATTTTTTTAATGTGTGTAAAACACAAAGTGAATTGAGACAAGTACACAAAACAAGAAAAAGCCCATTGATCAATTCTGGGATCCTTTTCTTTTCTTTTTTCTGATGCATCTCCACAATTGGTTATTTTGTGTTCATACTGTAACTGATTATGAACATTTTAGATTCCTATTGAAAACAGAATCCGTAAATGCTAATTACATCAATATTGTACAAAAGTATCCTAATTACGCTATACAGTGAGAACATTTTTGTTATCAAAAGATATGTCAGCCTTATTGACACTATCAAAAAAGAACAAAACACAAAAAACACGGGTTGCTTGCATCACACACAGACATAAGAGGTATGTATAAGATAAAAGTCAACAAAAAACTTACAACCTGGAACATCAACATGTATACCCAATAGATGAACGGAAGTGAAAGCTGAGAGCAACTACTTTGATACAAACTGGCGATGATAGCTTTGAAACCCTAGAAGACAATCAAAAGACAATTGAGATACAAGGCTATTAGTATCAAGTTGAGAGTGTTGGATGACAAAGAAGAAGAAAAGACTTACCCAATGGGGCTAGCTTAATGGTTAAGAACGATCAAGAAGAGCTGTTGGCCAAAGTGATCCTGAAATTCGAAGGCCGCTTTTCCAAAAGCAGGCTGTGTAAATGTCACAGCCCGGTGTCATTTTCAGAACCGGGTACACATGCTGTCAAGTATGACGTCACAGACACATGTCACAGACTCCACAGTTACACCTTGTCCACTGCCCCAGTCTACGCTCGAGTCCTTTGTCACTCATGGGTCATCACATCACATCGATCACCTTTGTCTTGGAGGCGCTCATTCATTCGACTTCTTTGCATAAATCATCATTCTGATAGGTACCAGTTGGCTGGATTCAAGTCTTTCTTTTCTATCTAAACACTCTTTTAAATTTCATTTTTTCAGATTCATATTTGCTGACTCTAGTTCTGTTCCATTCATATTGGAGTCCTTTGATCGATTATTTCATTTGTCAGTCTTTCATTCTTTCATATTTATCTCATTCAATTTACTGTGAAGCTTGATGTCATGGTTTGCTCCTGTTTGAAGTGTTAACATCAAACCCTTTGACTGTTTGTTTCATTTGTAAGTCCTCTTCTCCCCCTGCTTGAACAATCTTCTGATATCTCAATGAAGTTGAAGACTAACCTTTTGGTACTTTTCTGTTAATTTGTTCATATATTTATCATGACTCCTCTCGACCAGATATCAATGTTGCCCTTCCTTTTTGTTCTCATGGTTCTTATCGCCCCGTACACCCGGATCGATCTCGTAGATTGTAGGTCTTTCTTTGTGTCATTTTTTTATCTCTCACTGATCAACTCATTGGCTGATTGCTCAATGATCCTCTTCAATAGAAACAGTTCATCGAATCATATTATCAAGCACTACAATCAATCATCAAATTTCACTCACAGACTATTTTTAGTTTTAGTTCTAGTCTTAGTTTTGTTGTTTTCTAACTGTTCTCCATGTTATTTGTGTTTCTATAATTACCACATGTAGTCCTTGTCAATGCAAAGATCAGATCATTGTTATAGTGTGCACTCAGCAAGCAAAGGTTGGAAACATCCCCGCCTGATTCAACTGGTGTGTTTATTCAGCCATCACGAGGCTGGGAAAGCACTGGGATGAGCCAATGCTCACAAGCTCAATACAACTTCCGTACAGTACAGGTGTGCGATCTTCCCCCCTGGTTGTCACGCAGCCTGCCTCACACCCTTAACAAGGTGAGATGACTCACCTGCTTGTCGGGTGAGTCATCACATTGTAGCAACGTGACCAGACTGGGTGTAGCCCATGCTGGCTGGCAGGTGTAACTCACATCGGGTATGACGATGTAGACAGCATGTGTTTGAATGTCTCACGTGAGCGTCACGTGCCATCAGCCCCGTGGTGTAGGTGCAGCTAAAGGGAAACAAACTCCTGTGGTTACACTTTATAGATAGGCGACGACCGGGAATATTCAGGATGCGACTTATTCTTGAGGTATCTGGATACAGATGATGGGTTTCACGGTGATGGAGGCTAAGGTAAGCTGAGAGTGATTCAGGAAGATGAGCTTGATGAAGGATTTTGATTTATCTGAACAATGATAGGGACTTTATAGACCACATGAAGCATGATTTTGAGCCTTTACCCTCCTATGTATCATCGAGGTGGGTCAAGATCACTCGAACTTGATCAGACACACGGAGTCTTGTCACGTTTCTCAAGACTTGAGCTCGACGACCTGAGCGAGGATTGCACCTCGTGAAGTCAACTGCTTCACTACCGAGTCTTGATGAACAGCAAGAGATACAAAACCAAAGACTCGACAACTTCATCTTTCTAGAGATCAAGGTATAAATCATCCAAAAGCCTGTTCAACAATATCGACCAGACCAAAGTTTGCCGGATGACATAGAACCCTTCTCCCCCGATTGTCAAAGGTGCCGCACTTTACCCAGGCCTCATATGATCTTACATGTTCAAAAATTGATCAGATGACCTCGGAGACCCATGAAGGTCAATTTGGAGTTGGACTCTGGTGATAAGATGAGATAGGTAGCTTCGTCAATCTTACAAAATTCAATTCATAAAAAGTAAACGTCAAACAGATTAGAATTGAAATAAAAAAAAGGAAAGTCGTGCTGTAGTATGCTAGATCAAACGATAAGATGATAAAACATGAAGAAATGAAGAAATAACAACGAATCCTTGATTTCCATCATAACAAAAGATTACAAAACGAGGGCAGAGATAAGACCGGCCATGAAGACCAAGGCTTGAGGAACGATTATACCGGTTGCGCTACTTGGACGAGCATTAGTAGAAGCGGTGGTCGAGTTATGAGACATGGTACTGTTGGATGTACTGTTAGTCATCGAATGAGTCATGTTCATGGTAGCACTTGTGTTCGTCGTAGTGGATGCCGGGGTAGTAGTTGTCGTCGTCGTTGTGGAACTCGAGTTTCCCGTGTCCGGGTATGGATTACCACCGGCGGCGATGATGTAGGATTCGACACTGCCATCACCTGATGCGGCACTATTGACACCTAAAACCATGCCTTGCTTGCATTGATCACCCACGGAAGAGTAAAAGTACAAAGGCTAATGATGCAAAGATTGCAAGTTCAGTATCATGAATACACAGCCACGATATCGATAAAAAATAAACAAGGACTAACCTGGGTATCTTTTACTTGACTGTGTACATAGCAAAAATGAGAGGAAGTTAATTTCAAACCAATCTATGCTGAAAGATAATGAAGAAAGAAGCAGGACTGACAACACCATTGATGGTGCACTACCTGAACTCTCAGCAGCTGTAGTACGAGGTCCACTATCAAATCCTCCCGCCATTGGTTGACAAGGTGAACCATAGGATCCCTCTACAATGAACAATCAGTTTGATCAGCAATGTCACAGCAGAGAGACAAGTGATTTGATGACGTACGAGTGGCACTGTAGGAGCCAGTAGGTGGGTTATTGATATAAGATGGTACACTCCATGTGAAGGTGATAGTATCGCCAGCTATGCATAACAAAGGTCAAAGAAGTTGATCAAATCAGTAAGTCAATTTTGAAAATATCTGATTCACTGAAAATGACATACCAACAGGTAAGATTCGATTAGGATCGAAACCGACTCCTACTTGTCCAGTAAGCTGAGAAATACCTAAAGTAACCTTTGATAAAAGAAATTCAATTATAATGAGACACGTAAAAAGTTAGTTTTGAAAATAGATCTGTAGTTGAGAATGAGAAGCTAAATTGAACAAACTCGATAGTCGGCAGCTAAAGCATGGCTAATGACGAGGGCACATGTGGCAAAAGCAAGAGAAAGCATTTCGTATGTCGTTTAGTATTGAGAGATTGAGTGATGAAGTTGATATAAATGATGATGAGTCGAGAATGTTGATGGTAATCAAGCCAAGTCGAAAGGCGATGCAAAAAAACACATTAAATAAAAGTTCACACAAAAGGCATTTTAAGAAAGTACTGTTCTCAAAAACTGAGTTTCACCTTTAATTTACGTAATGTTGCGCTTGAGCCTTTGGTTCGAAGATCACATAATTGCTCAATTAGGCAAGTTTTGATTTTTTATACTAATTTGGTTGGTTTGTTCGAGTTTGTTCAACCGAGTTCAACCAATCACCTCCCTGCCAAATTCCGACCCTAACGCATGACATAATCAAACAAACTTATCCTTCTCAATCAATCACAAACATATCATAATGATTGTTGATGAATATAAGTATATATATAGGTATATGGGAAGCTATCCGGAAAGGATTTTAGTTAGATATATGAAGGGGAAGGATTGAAAGTCTTGATGCTTTCTTGTTATCTTCCAATCAAACTAGCTCAAGTCATCATGAAGTATTGAATCTGTATATCAGCTCAAACAACCAATGCCTGTAAACTGCTTGAAATCATATTGATGTAAACATATCACAATTGATGATGGCATGACTAACTTTTGTGCCTAATCAAGATGGGACTGACTTGAATAGCGTTTAGAACCTGGTAGGCGGCACAGCAGCAAAATTACAGAAAAGAAATAACACGATTCAGAAGGTTGAGTTTGATGTAGCGGGCCAAAGCAAGAGCTTTCTTGTCCATGGTAGAGCGATTTTGGAGTAGATCATCTGTCTCATTTGAATGAAGTCTTGCAATTTATACCCATGGTGATGTGCTTGAGTCTGATTGAAACCTTTCGTCTAGGATAGAGTGGTCAAAGTCTTTGGGAGTGATCGCTTGAAAGTGTGAGGATCAAGCCCGAGTCAGTGATAACCTGCTAGATCTATCTCTACCTTACTATTGTCTTTTCCGTATGTAATATTTCCACTCTTCTTGATTTCGTCTTTGGAATGCAAAGTCAACTTGTTTTTCATATCTACAAATACCAAGATCTTGAAAGCGAGCAATGCCAATGAAATCTAACTCCTCACATTTCATTATTTCCCATTTTCACCTTCAGTCATTGGACATCATACCTTATAAAAACAATAAAAAGTCAACCAATGCAGGCTCTCTTTATTTTATTTACAATACCTAGCCATTAATCTTGATAGCATTGCTTCCACATACCTCAAATGAGAAAAACACGTTCAAAGATTCCCATCATTTCTGAGGAATTAATGCTACAAGCCGCACCAATGCTTTTATTCAGATTATTAATTTCTGTTCCAGGCAATGACGTCATCACCAACTTCCCTTTTCATGTAATGTTGTAGTTGCTGTGTTTTTCCTTCTAGCATTCTATATATGTGTGTTGTGGTTATACTTGAGGTTACTTGCTATATATAATGAATGTTTCCTATCAAGACAGTTTCCTCATCAATATTTGATTTGAACCCACCACAAAGTCCGCAATCAAATGTTTACCCAGGTCAGAGGCAGTAAATAAACAGGGACCTTGATTTTTTTATCGAAATATATCTCATTTTGTTGATTCCAATCACTCTCAATGATCGTTAATACCAAAAATAATAAAAACCTCATTTGAACATAACCTTCATTTCGTTTCAATCAAAACCAGAATCACAACTCAAAATAGGTCAAACTTCAAAATTACAATCATAGAAAAAAAATCAATCAGAAAAGTCATCATCATCATAACAAAAGATTCATATCATGAAAAAAGAAACTCCTTCTATGATGTATCATCTCTATCCTTTATCTATTTTCCCCTTCTTTTGTTTCTACATATCAATCAAAACAAATTTTCATCATACTCTATGTGTCATGAAGTGTAATGAAAAAAACGATAATCTTAAGTGATCAAAAAATAAACTATCAACTTCATCTTCATCTTACATTCATACTTTTTTGCTAAACAAACACAACAACATTAACCATGCAAAAGATTTTTGAAATGTTTGAAATCGTCATTTTAAAAAACAGCCCAATCTACCAATCATAACTAATCCCAATCAAGTACCAAAACATCAATCATCAGTTCATTGACTATCTTCGAAAACGAGAGCTAGAAAATAAAAATGAAACCTTACCTCATCAGGCGATAACTCGGCTCCAGCCTGTTGATTTCCTGCACGTCCTCCACTCGAGACATACTCACTGCCCATTTCACTACCATGCTCACTAGCAGCCGGAGTAGCTGGGACACTCTCAGCAAAATAATGATCAGCAGCCGATCTTGGAGTCCTTGGTGTACGTGGTAATCTAGCAGAAGACCCAGTTTGGAAGATCATCCAAGCTACTAAACCCGTCCAACCAGTTTGATGTGAGGCTCCTAAGCCTTTGCCGGTATCTGCGTGAAAGAACTAAAAGATTATCCTTTCAATTCATCGGTCAACAATGGATAGGAGTAAGAAGAAACCCTACTTCATGAAATAAAATATGATCACGAAAGAATGGATCTTTATCTAATCTGTCCATTCCACCATTATAAGCTCGTCTACCTTCAGGATCACGAGCAAAGAGATGAATGATTCGATGTTGAATCTCATCCGCAACCCCTGCCAAATTCATCATATCTCCGCTTCCTTTAGGACATTCAATTTGTAGAGTCGTTCCATAATACTACAATCAACGTACCAAAAGATGAGCAAAACAGATGAAAGGTCGGGTGTCAGGCAAAGAAGCAAGGGAAAATGACATGAATAATCTTACCTGGTAGAATCGCTGTAAGCTCTCAATCAATAAGAACGTCGTCGCGAGCCAAATAGGTCCTCTCCAATTCGAATTGCCTCCGAACATCCCACTCTTTGAGTCACCAGGCCAGTAATCGACACTAAACTCCTCTCCATTGACTTCCATCTTGAAAGGATGGTCTTTATGATGCAAAGATAAACTATGATAATTCTTGATCAGCTTCTTATCTTCAGTATGAGATCAAGCAGGAGAAAAGAAAATATAAAAACCACAAACGATCGAATTCCATAAGCGCTCAAGAACTCAGTCTCATCCAACATCCTCTCTAAGATACTCTTCAGTCTTTTCTCATTAGCAAGTGCCAATAGCTTTCTCTCATTCTTTCCTACTCCTCTCATATTAGCAATGATATTCTTTGAAGCTAATTCAGGTCGATTCTCAATGAACCAATCCATACGCTTCTTAAATCCCGGAAATCGTTTCAAGACTCCTGGCTCAAGCGTCAAGGTTGCATATAGTGGGATCAACCCCACTAAGGACCTCACAGGTAACTGTCGTGAGTGGCCTACTCCCCAACTGATTGCGTCGTAGTAAAACCCGTCTTCGTCATTCCATAAACTCGACTGTTCATCGTTAGGATCCCCGAAAGTCATTGCTCTGATTAACGAAATTAAACCCGTCAGATACAAAAGCCAACAACACATTCAAGATGGGCAAATTAAAATGATACAAGAAATTAAACTCACTCAGAGATAAAAAGGAAATGTTCAAAGAATTTTGATGCAATATCTTCATAAACTGGATTATGCTTGGCTAACTCTAAGGCCATATTGAGCATGTTCAACGCAAAGAATCCCATCCAAGCAGTTCCATCGGCTTGTCGTAACGTTCCACCCGTGGGAAGCGGTTCTGATCGATTGAAGACTCCAATATTATCAAGTCCCAAGAACCCACCTTCGAATACGTTTTGTCCACTCGCATCTTTACGATTTACCCACCTGTTCCACAATTACACCAGCCAAAACCAAAGGGTGTTTAGTAAATCAATGAAGCCAACGAAAGCGTCAAAAACGCCGCCTCGAGACAGAGACATACCAAGTAAAGTTAAGTAAAAGCTTTTGGAAGACTCTTTCCAAGAATGGCAAATCTTCACGTCCATACATCTTACGCTCAATTTTAAACACTCTGAATGTGGCCCAAGCGTGTACCGGAGGGTTGACATCACTAAAACTAAATCAAGGAGCACGAACAATTCACAAGGTTAATTGATGATTCTCATCATATCGATCAACTTGTCATAGATACCCACTTCCATTCATAGGCCGGAAGTGCCCCATCGGGTTTCATGTACCATTCACGGGTCATGATGTCCAGTTGATTTTTCGCGTAAGAAGGATCAACCATCGCTAGAGGGATACAGTGAAACGCCGTATCCCAAGCGGCAAAGAATGGATACTGATAAAAAGAATCGATTATATTTGATCTCAGCATCCTAATTCACGTGTCAGAACAAAAAAGCATCACTCACCTCCCATTTATCAGGCATAGACAAGATATCCTCGATATGCATGTGTTTCCAATCCTTATTACGAATCCATTTCCTTCCAGGCGGTGGAGCAGGTTGACCAGGATCACCTTCGATCCATTCTTTTTGCACAAAGTAATAGAATTGTTTGGTCCATAACATTCCACCTAAAGCTTGCCTCATGATATTTCTTAAATCTTCACTAAGCCCCGAACCTGGGTTGAATCTCGCATAAAACTCATCTGCATCTTCTCTACGTTCTTCTAATTTAATATCAAAGCTTTCTTCGTCTGCAATTGACGGGTCTTCTTCTGATGTTTTGTTAGTCAGCTTGAATCTAACTACAGCACATCCACCGCGAGGTGGTACATCTTTGAAGACGTAATGGGCCCCGACTTTTGTTCCTTTCATCTCTGGATTTACATACTGGCGCGGTACGTATGGTTCTTCTAATTCTTCAACCTCTATATACTCGGGTTCGGGCGGAGTAGAAGGTTTTCCAGTAGGTGTGGTAGAGTTAGATCCATCAGAGCCAGCTTGTGCTACAGTAGAGTCGGACACATCAGTTTCAACATGGCGGAAGACAGTAGAATCAAACACACCAGATTCAACTCCAGACGATGATTTTTCAATCTTGACTTCTTCATTCAAATCAGGCGATCCTTGAGCGGAAGTTTGATCACCAGATTTGGGAATCCTGACCACTTTGATCTTTGGCCTATCAGATTCAGGGCGATGACTAGGAATGATATGATCATGAAATGCATCTTTGGCATATGATCGATTCTGACCTCCATATAATCTCTCAAAGTTCGTTTCGTTTTCGGTGAAAAGCATCTCGGGTAGGACTACTTCTTCAGTTTCGACCACTTCTCCTTGCTTACTAGGCGCACTTGCAGCAGCAGGACTTGGATTAGCATACAAATAAAACTTCTCCTTTAATTCACTATGATTGATCTCAACTACGTAAGGGGAGGTTTCCGATCCTTGCTCGGTGGGAGAGAGATTCATCGAAGGCATTTTTTTACCTTCCGGTCGCTCTTTTGGCCATGACCAGGTGTTTCGAAACCATGCTTGAGGAACGATATGTATAGTTGCTGGTTCCGGACCACGGTTATAGGCCGCGATTCGAATAGACATCGCATTCTCGTTGTCCTCGTCTTTCGCATACTGTGTGATGATCGAGGCGTGTTTACAACGTGGTCTGGTTAGCAAAGCCAACGAAAAAAAGCACTAGAATGTTATAAGTACCTCAACGAAAATATCCCAATAGCGATTATCATCGAAGGCATCCGTATCAAGAATTTCGTATTCTGCTACATCTCTACTTCGATTGGCTGACTCGCGTACGAGTTGTGCATATGGAAACTCTCTTTGAGGATATTTATAAAGGTACTTCATATAAGAATGCGTCGGAGATGAGTCAAGGTAATAGTAGACCTCTTTTACGTCTTCGCCGTGATTGCCTGCGTGGAAAGATTAAGGGAAAAATTGAAAGGTTAGTAGGAAAACCAAAATTGGAGCAACATGATCTGCCTTGGAACTCGCCTTGATGACCAGTGACCCCAAACAAACGTTCTTTCAAGATCGGATCCTTTTCATTCCAGAGTGCAAAAGAGAGAGCCAATCGACCATGATTATCAGAGATTCCACCAAGACCATCTTCACCCCATCTATAAGCACGACTTCTAGCATGTTCATGGGGGAAATGAGTCCAAGCATCTCCGTTTTCACTATAATCCTCTCGAACAGTAGCCCATTGTCGTTCAGATAGATAAGGACCCCATCGTTTCCAATGCTTAAGCTTTGCAATATCTTCATCTATACGTTGTTCTTCTACAGATTTATATTCTGCAAAATGATTATGTTCTTTAAGACCAGGTGTGGGGAATGGACAAAACTTTGAGAAATCCCTAATGATCGAACTCCTTGAAGCTTGACTCGAGTGAGTCTTTCCACCTCTCATATCGATTCCGCCGTGACCACCATTCGAGAAGGATTCTTGAATGGGATTAACCGTTGGCATCGTAACTTTAGTCGGACGACTCATCTTGTAAACTCAAGTCAAGAGGGCTAAAGAAAATCCTGGATGTGATGGAAAGTCGTGAGACTAGACTGATAAAGCTTCTTGATGGTAAACAAGAGTGAGATTAGGATAGTCTTTCGATTCGATTGACTCTGGTCAAGTTAAAAGAATCTGAGATGAAAAAATGAATCAGACGAGTGAATGGTGAAGGTGATAGGAAGTGATCGAATTAGGTTTACATGACCACCTCAAATATGACGTCACTTACCTTCTGAAACACTTCAACTTGTATAACCTCTTCACTTTCCAATTCTACTAGGTCGTCTTTTGTTAGTCAAGAGTCTCAATAAACCCCGATTATTCTTGATCGAAAGCGTATCTTACAAACTTCTATTGATAATAGTCAACCATGATCCAAAAGATTGTCGATCAACTCAGTCAGTATGGAAATCAATCAAAAAGCTATCATTAAGAAGTCATGTCTAGGATACTGAAATTCACTGACCAGAGCAGAAGTAATGTAAGGATAATTAGTAAAGTAACACTGGAGTCGAACTCAACTCAATCGATTGAGGTAAACAGGTAACGAGAGGTGCAAAAGGGTTAAACTTAAACACAATCAATCCATACAATTTACTACTCGGCTATCACAATCACCGGAATTAGCACCGTGACCGGAAATCTCCGGAAATCGTGAATTGAATTATCCTATATTTCATACCTCAATCTACCTCAACATTACATCACTATCCCCACGAGTATTTGATTCTTTCTTCTTTTTCCATACGCACATGCTAAAAGATCATGTCGAAGAAACAGAACTGAGTACTTACATATGTAATATAGTTTAGAAGTAGACTATGTAGACTTTTTTATGTACTTACATAGCAAGTTGAAGAGATGTTTAAGCATTGGTTACACCAGGGGGTAAAGTTCCTCGGCCTCGGATGGGTCTGGAAACCTGTCCGGGAATTCTGATGGGATGATGGTCAAAAACCTGTTCCAGTCACAAAATTTGTGAGAATAGTGACTGGAACCTGCCTTAACCTGAGCGGTGTGCTCACGGTCCAGCCAGAAGGGGCAGAACAACACCGGGTTTGAGGGGTTGTTGGTGACAAAAGGTGATCTGGGGGGCTCAGAAGGGTGCCAAAGCGGCAAGGACTGGAATTTCCTCACTAGAAATGATTCCCACAGAGGGAACTGAGGGTCTGATGCCGCGTGGTGGACTTGATGATTCTGGAACCAAAGTGTGTATGGTTTAATAATTACTAGAATCTGACTGCCTCCATAGGAATAGAATGCAAGATCAGTTTCGAGTTCCCTCAATGGTACTATAAAAATATAATGGAGAATGAAAGGAAATAATATAAAAGAATAAAAGAAGTGCAAGTGCTAACCTAGCTTCAAAGGAATATAATGCAAGGTCAGTCTTGTGTTCTCTAAGGAGCCAGTTCATGAGCATGACAATCAAAGAGTAGATGAAAACTGCTAGGTCTATGTCTAAGGCCTCCATATCACAAATGCACTGCCAACAAATTTACCTCAGATTGAAAAATCTGAGGTATCCTCAGATGCCAAACCTTGGACAGAAGCTTCCCAAGGTTTAAGTAGAAGAGAGAGGAAACTAAATTGAAGTTGTATATTGCAGCTTGGACTTTGTCAAGAAACAGGCTTGCATTGGCATCAATGATTTCCACCATGAATTCTTGATCCTTGTTCAAGTAAGGAGTTGGATGTCCTTGTTGATGGTAGGTTCTAGGATGAAAAACCACTTACAGCCCCCAACTACTGATCACTGGCAGCCCAGTGTGTGTCATGTCTTCAAAATGTTTTCAAGATAATTCCCATATGTTTTCAAAATAACACATGTCTGCTATCAAGATGTTATGGTCAGTCACCAACAATATATGTGATACCACCAAAATTGAGATGCTGTTGTATTACATCATAAATTTGTACAGAGCTGCTCCTGTATTCCCCCACCAAGAATATACAGTCTATTGACCTTTAGGTTTCAGATTGCCTAAGTTTTTGAGGTTTAAAAAAAACTCACGGAAATATTATTTTTGTACAATAGCTGTGCTCAAAGTTGACCTGGTTTCAAGAAAACACAGTTGACCCAGTTGCTTTTTGGCGGTAACTTTGTGAATCAAGTTGACATTTGTTGACAGCTCACAGCCAAAAAGTCGAGTGGGTCAACCGGGTTTTTTGTAACTGGGTCAACTTTGAGAACGGCTTATACTCAAGAGTTGGATCTTGAGTATCTTCAATCTTTATGAATATACATATACATTGAATTTGATATTCCTTTCCAACACATGCTTCCTTGTATTTTTGTTCCCTACAGCCTTCCAGTACAAGACATATTTATATATGTAATTGTGGATTGTATGTGAACACTCATGTTTCTCATTGATTTGGTCACCCCAGGAGGAATATGGAGGAGTTTATGGCAGGAAGTCTTGTACATGACCATGTACATGTATATCAATCAATTTGGGGATGTTTTTTGCCACCCCTCTCACAATTTGCCTCAACAGCAAAGAGCTGGAACTTAAATTGCTTCACAACGCAAAAGAAATTGGGCCTTTTCATTAGTGGTGCAGAGCCTGCACCATGAGTGGGAGCACTATGGCTCCGCACTTATTCAAGGAATTTACCTGCTCAAGATATTGCAGCGGTGATCACACTATAATTTTGCTATATAGCGCGCTCTATGGAGAAATACTCTTAGTGCTTATATAGCGTGCTATGCACTATGTAACACACTATTTGAGCTGAAATAAAACAAAACAAATTCCTCCCAAACCCCATGTGTACCTACCCAACATTCAGTGCTGGGTGAGGTAGAAGAGTGGGGTGGATTCTTCTATATGGGCTATAGAAATCAAGAGAAACAAGAAAAAGAAACAAGAAAACCAATTAACTGACATTGAAAAGAAAAAGAAATGGGCAATGTGGGAATATTACCAATAGAAAGGAGCTGGAATTACTATACTATCCCTTTTTCGCCTGTTTCAATTTTTTTGCTATCATGTCTACATAGGATTGAGATACTTTGGCTGCTTCTTCAAATTGTCCTTCAGGGAGGATCCCTTGCTTCAACCAAGCTTGAGAGCTGACCAAACACTCCATAGTTTTGGGGAGCATACTACCTTGAGATGGAGTGCAGACATCAGCAGCGGCTGAGAATGTCTGCTTGCAAGCACGGGACTCAGAGGTGGCTGAAACCAAAAGGTAATCATGGGCAAGTTTGGCAAGAATAGGGAAATGGTGATGACACATGTGTTGAACAAAGAAAAGAGAAAGTTTAAGTCAGATTATAGTAGGATGTGAAGCAAAAAAAGGAGACCATCCTTCCACCACTTGAGGGGGGATTGGTTTTTACTGATTGGAAATTGGCCACCCAAGTACTCCTCCAGCTCTGAGTTGGACAAATTGTTTGCTTGGGCATCCTCCAAATACGTCAAACAGTTACACATCAGCCTTGACAGAATCCGTAGGCTTGTCAGGTGATGGTGATGGTGATGCTTGTGTTGCTCAGCTTCTGTATCATCCAACAGGTCGGTGAAAACTTTCTCAATCAAGAGTACAGAAGAAAAATTGTATTTGTGATAATGAAGAGAAAAGAATTTGCGTTGATATTGGGGATTCAGAACTGTAGCCAACACTATGGTGTCACATTCCGCGGCCTTGTGTTGGTACTTGTTGAGCCAATTGATCATCACATCAATGGAACTATCAATGCTGGGAAAAGATAAACATTTTAGTTGATGTTGTTGAAGTTTGGTATTAACTTGTTTGTATTCTGCTCCCAGTTGGGCCATTTCCCTCAACACAAGCTGTGGCTTCAACGAACGTCTGTATGGCAAAGGTAAGTAAACATTTGCCAGAGAAAACACCGTAAATATCTTGACCTGAGCTCCCCTAACCTTCTTGTGATCATATCATCACACTCAATTTGAACTGCCAGCAAAGTCGCTTCTATAATAATTTGATTCATTCAACTCCTACTTTTCAGTCGTTTCATATCATCCCATGTGAATTGGTGGATCAGATCCGCAAGAGAGTGCGTGTGATAACCCCCTCCAATCAGGTGCTTGCCTTGGTCCAGTTCATTGAGAACTTGAGCTTAAGATATTACTTGATTTGGAATTGTTGTCTGAATTATATGTAGAAGATGAGGACACTTTGATAAATCAATCCATGTCATTTCAACCTTTGGCACATTCATTGGGCATTGACCTGAAAGCTGAAGGAAGTCTAATTGAAACTGCATCACAGAGCTCTTCTTCAGGGTTTAAAAGGGCTCACACATGCATCATTGATCAGCTTCTCGAATCTCAAACCAAAGATTAAAACACACTCAATGACGCGTGTTCTTCTATTTCCTTATATACACACCCCAAAATCAAAACTATATGTATCTTGAATTTAGACTTAAGTACATAGGTTTAAGCTCATCTTAAGCTATCATGTCTCACTTAATCAAACGGGATTCAAACCTTTTTTTTTCTTTCTTGGCGCAAGTTTCGATTATCTTTCACAGTCTTTCACCCTGTATATTTTCATTCTTAAATCATTTAGCACATAATCGCCTAGAGGTTTTCAATGTGAAGAGAACTGTCTACATAAAGAGAAAACGATGTTAACTTGACTCGTGGCAACTTGGAGGGCAAGAAGTCACCTGTGCATCATGAGTACAAGAAGCCGACAATTCATAGTCACAAGCATTCTATCAAAATTCATGAGGTCAGCAAGTCTAACTCGTCCGAGTAAAGTAAGAGCAGAATCATGAAATGACGAGTATGTCAACGTTCAAGTCGGTTCATGAATTTTCAAGAGAGTATCTGTCCGGTCTCACTTGGTGGGAGTGGGACAAGCTTGCAAAAAAGTGGCAATCTCCTTAGGATCGACTAATCATCATCTTACCTATTTGACTCATCTCATTTGATATCCAGTCCATCTTGCTTCAGTTGAAAATCAATAGGCTCGAAGAGAGAACAAAAGATTTGCGAAATAAGACAAAATTCATTCCCATTTGATTTAACAAATATATCTAGTCCAGTCTACAAAATAAGAAAAAAAGACTTTAGTACATCCACCTCCTTCGATTTGTTATGAACTTGGATCTTCATATGCCTGGTTTTTATGCCAATTCAGGCGTGCTGTGAAATGCATTCAAGTAGTGCAGCATTGAAGAAGGTTTTATTCGTCTCCTCTTAGCCATCTCTTTCTTTGTTGTTACGAATAGGCGTGTTATACAAACTTTTCATATACCTTTTGATTATATCAGGACCGTTTTTCTTATTTAAAACATACACCAACATGGTAGGTCCATTACACCTCATTTTTAGCCTTGCTGGCCTTCAATATGCATCTACTGCTATTTTACCGCAATCAGGTAAGTTTAATCACTGAAATCAGATCAAGGCATTACTCTTTCACTTACATTGCATATTACTTATATCAATAGACGTGAAAAGTTTTTCTCGACGAAGTGGTCTGCTTGGTTTGGGTGATCTTCCCGTACTAGGTCCCTTGGTCGACCAAGTCACTCAAAACTCATTACCAATTGATAAACCAAAGATGCCAGAGGTACCTTCTGGAACAGGATCTATCAAAGTTGTTTTGGATTATGGAGATTTCAATGGAAACACGAATAAAAGTGTCGATCAATTTTATGGAATCCCTTATGTAAATCATTTCCTCATCACATTCATTTTGGTTTTCCTCTTGCTCAAGTTGTTTGGAATTTACTTGGATTTTTTCATAGGCCGAACCTCCTGTTGGCTCACGTAGATTAACAAATCCCATTTTTCCCTTAGGAAAGTATCCCAATTTTGATGCTACGGTTCGTTTTCTTTGATTTCCTCCTCAATCTTTCTTTTATCGACCTTGCGATTATGACTCACAAATCTTTATCTGTTTGGTATTCTTCTCTTGCATAGAGAACTCCACCTAGTTGTCCTCAACAGCTTGCCACTGGAGGAGGAAATCCAATCTTTGATATCGCTACTGTTCTTACTGATGAATTAGATAGACTACCAATTTATGCTCCGACTCTCGGTGGTCAAGAAGATTGTCTCACTTTGGATGTGAGAAAAATACCTTCATGTTACAGAATTAGCCTTACCTAGATGGACTAATAATGATATCTGCCTTTTTCGGTTTACAATAGGTTTTGCGACCTACGGGCATCAAAGAAGGAACTAAGCTACCTGTCATGTTATGGATTTGTAAGTGTTACATTTCCATCAATACATATTATTAAATCTAGGTTCAGGAATTGATCAACTTTTGCCATTCACTTTCAGACCCAGGAGATTTTGCATTAGGTTCATCAACACTTCTTCAGGGTAATACATGGGTTGAAAAAAGTATTACTTTAGGTCAACCTGTTATTTGGGTTTCGATGAATCACAGGATGGGTGTAAGTTATAACATCTCTTGAAAAGGTATTAACTATTTTCCAAGACCCACATATACTGCTTTTCTTTAGGCTTTTGGATTTCTTGGCGGTAAAGAAGTTGGCGCTGCTGGAATTGGTAATCTTGGTTTGAAAGATCAACGTCTGGCTATGAAATGGGTTCAAGTAAGTTTCACAACTTTCAAGCCTACAAATTTTGACAGAAATCCTGATTTGTTTTGTTGTATAGAAATATATCACACCATTTGGTGGAGATCCTACTAAAGTCATGCTTTTCGGTGAATCTTGTAAGCAAACTTGATACCCCAAGAGACACAAGTGAATCAAAACTGATAAGATGGATATTGTTTCAGCTGGTGCTATCTCTACTTCTCATCATCTTTTTATCAACAATGGAAACAACGAAGGACTTTTTAGAGCTGCAATTTGTGAATCTGGTAGTGCATTTCCAGTTGGAAGTAAGTCAATCTAACTCAACTTTTTTCGGATATTGACAAACCAATTCATCTCACGTTTTTTTCTGTTTTTTTTTAGCTTTGGCTGAAGGAGCCGGTCAAACTACTTATGATGCCATTTTGAAAGACACCGGATGCGATAACAAGCCTGACACTTTGGGGTGTTTGAGAACTGTGGATTATGCTACTTTATTGTTAGGACTTTTTCTATCAAAATAATATTATGCTTTAATACTCATGGTACTCTTTCATTTAGCGCTGCGTCTAATCGATTACCTGGATTTCTTTCTGGTGGATCTTTCCCGTTGGCTTATGCACGTAAGTCGAATCTCTTAGCTGTGATATCGCCGTTCTTTTGCGTTCGAGATTAATGATTTCTAATCCCTGCAATTCCTTACGTCACATCCTTTAGCGTACGTTGATGGTCAGTCTTTTTTGTTACTTAGTAATCAAATACAACTGGTGTTGATGAGTAATTTTTGACTTGTAGGAGAATTTGTGACCGGTAGTATGGAAGATAACCTTGCGGCTGGAAAATGTCAGTCCTGATATGGTTCGGAAATCATTTCATAAAGCATCACAAACTGAAAGATTTTTTCCCTTTTGTTTAGTTGCACGTGTACCATTGATAACCGGAGCACAAGATGACGAAGGCACATTGTTAACGTTGGGAGTAACTTCTACAATCATCACTGAAGAAAATTTAAAGCCATGTAAGTGCGAAAGATATAGATACATATAAATGTACACTGATCCAATGAGTCATTACACCAGATCTTGCTCGCTTGGTACCCAAAGCCACCCAAGAACAAATCAATATCCTCATCAGTGGTTACCCTGAAGATCCAACTCAAGGTTCACCTTTCAACACTGGAGTCCTTAACGCTATCACTCCTGTATTCAAACAATATGCAGGTAAGAGCACAAAAATCATCTTTTGAAGAAAACAATGTGAATCTCATCATTAACTTTCTCACTTCGCTCAGCTATGTTTGGAGACGTAGGATTTCAGGTACGCGAGGCCATGTCGGTTTTGTACGACAGCATCTTGAGCTGATAAATCATTGTCTGTCAACAGGGATTACGTCGCTTAGTTTCCAGGCAAGTGAACAGACAAATGCCAACTTGGGGTTATATTGACCGAGGAATGAAATCACTTCCTATTCTTGGTAAGAAGCATTCACCATCTATAGAACCCTCCACATAGAATCCTAATATCTGTGTTTGCTTCCAGGTTCAACACACGCCATTGAACTTTTGTCAACTTTCAATATCATTCCAGGACCACGAGCTGATGATTTTCAAGCTCGTTGGATATCATTTGCTAATACACTGGATCCAAATGTACAAGGATTACCTAAATGGGAGAAATATGGAGGTGAAAGTGGCACAGATGATTTCAAAGGGAACATACTTCAATTCGAATCGTCTGGTTCCACTGGAACTATTTCTGATGATTTTAGATCGACTCAAATTAACTATTATCTAGATAATCTTAAGAGTTTCAGACTTCTTTCTGCATAAATAACAAAATCTGGAAGTTCATATATTTTCACTCGAAGCGTTTTGTTATGTTGTATTTGAAATCTTGTTATCATATTGTTTGTCTATATATTTGTAGCATGAACCCATTTGTCCAAATTCAGACATAAAATCCACATTACAAACTATCAAAAATATTGAACATAAGCATTTCAGTGCAAACACACTGTCATCTAGGTTATAACACAATACTCGTCTCCTTTTGATAACCAATGCATCCATCATATTTTACAAAATGAATCAGATGTATCAAAAGTCTCACAATGCCTTCTATGGCAGCAAAGACCTCCCTTTAACAAGAAAGCAATGGTTGTGTATACTCCAACTCATTTAAAGAAAAGGTTTGGTGAAACCCCAACAATCAGCAGGAAGGTAGAGATGCCAGCCAAATCCAACCTCTTGCTTATACATTGTTTGACGGTGTACACACTTATTTTTTGGGGGGATGCATCAAACAGACCTCAAAGGGCCTCTGAAACTGTGAATCCATTTTAAGGCTTTTCCTCCAATCCCTACATATTCCAAGCTCAACACTCCATTCACACACCTTGGTGCAATCCCCAACAGACAAATCAGATTCATGTACATATTGGGTATCTGGGTGTGCTCAGCTTGTTGTGACAATGTTGCCATCAGCCAAGACAGACAACCATTCTGTAATTCAGACCGGTTGTCCCTTTGGCTTCCTTGAGTGTGATGCAATGAGAATATGTCTTCCGCCTTGCTATCACTGTTCTTTGACCTTGATCAAGACCACTATGTTCCTATGCTAGGCAAATAGGATAACAACTTGACTTGTTGTGAACCTCCTCTCATTACACAACTTGCAGATTGATCCAATATGGGGTACATAACGTATGTGTTTTCAGCTTGGTTGAACAAGTTGAGGGAACCAAACATCTATTCCCATCATGTCACATTGTACTCAAGCTGTTCTCTACTTGCTGTCCCGGACCCCATTGATATGATAGTGGAGGGTCTGTTTTAAGCCTGTGCAGGAAGTGTATATTAGGATAATTTTCCTTTGAAAATCATTCAATGCTAAATGTATAATTGATTGGTTATTTAAAACACCTTGATTCATCAGAAGGTCATAAGCCCATTTCAAATCAAATCAGATTTGATATTCTCATCACAATGTAGAACCTTTTGAAGAATCAATGACTTTTCAACTATTTCAATAATATTTCATTTATCTCTAGTTTTTCTTTTTCTTAATGTCTTTTTGTTTCCTTAATATCAAGCTTCTGAATAATATTCGACTTCACTTTTTGTGTCTCTTTAATATCTTGTGTTATGTGTTTAATTTGAACTCAATGTGCCACACTGCCAGCATTAAAGGGGTTCCTCAATGGGAGAATTGGTCTTGGTGACCACATTCTCTTTCTGTTACTGTCAAACAACTTCACAAACATTTCCAGAGTAGCCATGGTGAAATATATAGTCAAGTTTTCCAGATGTGTGTCTCAATCCAAACAAAGTTATGCAATGTATCACATGTGATTTGCTTATCTATATGAGCAAGGAAATGAGCAATCTTGCATGTAGATGATAGCTAAGGATTTACTCAGATGTTTGCACATACATAACTATGCTTTGTAGCTCAAGTGTGCAGTGCAAGATGATTTGCTGAACTAGTGCACTCTCAATCACATCCCCATCAAGGAACCTCTTTAATGCTAGCAGTGCCAGCTCACACTCACACCCGGCACCTTTTTCGTCACCCAGGCCAGGGCCATGGTGTGGCGTGGTGTGGCCCCGTGTGGCCTTCCATTTAAACAACCTCAGATCTTTTTAGCTGCTACTCCCTGCTTAAGACAATCTTTAGGAGGGCTTGAACTGAATTTCATGCCCTGTGAAGGCCATGAACAGGTTGGGGTGAGTGCCATGGGTGGCCTAAGCCCTGGCCCTTGCCATGTGCCCTATCAGGGCGCCTTGTGGCTTTGTGGCACCAGGTGTGAGCGTGAGTGCCAGCTACTTAAGCAGGTACTGTACAATACAGTACCGTACCTAAATACTGCCCCATGATACTATGTAGTATATGTAGTACAGTATTATGGGGTGGACAAAAGTACTGTACTCTATGAAGATTTTCAGAGTACAGGGTACTCTGTATACAATACCTGTTCACAGGTTGAGTACCTTTAACTTTTGAGTATTTTAAAAAGAACTCCAGTATGGGTATCCTATACTGGTACAATACCTGCTGCTGTGTTGCTACCAGCATACAGTAATCCCTGTGGAAAAAATAGTGGTACAAGAACATCTCAACCCAACCTGATATTTAATAAAACCCATGGCAATGGCAACCCAATGGATTTTTGGATTTCTTAGGGCTAAAAACTCAAAATCAATTGGGTTGCCATGGGCTTTTTGGAACAATTTTTGAGGTTAGGTTGAGATCTTTGTGTACTGCTCAATGATTTCATTCAATGCATCAAATAATCAAAAAGGTTGATTGATTTATGGCGTTCAAACATGTGCAAGAAATTTGCAAAACCGATGTGCAAGATCCGTGCAAGAAATCTTGCACAGATCTTGCTTAATTAATTTTTTCACAACCCCCTGCTGTATGTATTTACCCTTTCTCATCAAGGGCAAGCTGAGTCCTCGAAGCAGGGAAGCCTAGGTTCACACATAACTTTCTTAAGTCTGCAAGTTTTGTGCAAGTTCTATGCAAGATGTTTAAAAGAACTTGCACAGAACTTTCTCGCAACTTGCAAATTTCTTGCGCATGTTTGAACACCATAAATACTGATTTAAGACATTTTCAATCACTTGTTGCTCTAAATATGATCAATTTTCCCACTGGATATATACTTTCTGTTGTCAATGTCACGCAGTGTTAACTGTGGGCTTCATGATAACATGAAAATCTTAATCAAGAATTTTGATCCAATGATTTATTAGTTTTCTTCAAAAACCTTGGTAAGAAAATTTTAACAGAATACGAAGACATCTATATAGATATAGAATTGCAATCAATCAAACAAACAAAAAACAATAATTGCTTAATATAGATAGAATAGAGAGAGAAAGAAAAAGTCAAAGGTTCAAAAGGAACAAAATCAATTGCGATTTAATAGGTTAGCAATGATGAATGATAAGAATAATGTAAAAGTAAAAAATTGAGATTGAATAGAATCAAACGAAGAAAATAAAAAAAAACGATACATGATGAGTAAAAGAATGAGTAATAAGAAATCAAAAAGTCAAACAAAAAAACAATTCATCAAGTTGTAAAGTTTTTTTCAGAAAAAAAAAGTATAATTCAAGCGAAAGAAAAAAGCAGAAAGAAATACAAGATGAGATGTAGAACCAAAAAAAATCAAACTTTAATATAAACTCAAAGCTCAGTAGCAGCACAAGAAAAGCCAGTTCGACCAATCGAATGAAACACTCCAATTGCTCTCCAATGTAACCAAATCGCCGCTACAATCGCCACATGCCAAAACTGGTGTGAATGAAACAAAGTATCAAACACCCAACCTGGTTTAATTCTTTCAGGCCAATTAGTTGCATAAAAGAAAAGTCCAGCTAAGTAAGAAAAGATAGATGGCATTGCAGGTTCTATTGAAACGCAAGCAAGCAAAAAATCAGTTTAAAAGAAATCGATTGGAAGTGAGAGGAATGGAAAAAAACTCAACTATAAAATTCAACGGTTTCTTGTAATCCATATAAGTATGCCATATGAGCTTGAGGAATTAAGGCAGAAGAAGCCATTGAAACGAAAAAGATGATTCGAATATATTTCGATTCAGGTCGATCGAAAAACGGTTGGAAAGGTAAAATCATTCCAATGATGCCCATTATGGTTGTAAATGTTATATAAAGATTTGCTAAGCCTGGTCTACAATAAAATCCATAATACTTTGGTTTGGTTGGATAGATAATCAAGTCAGTCAACGAAAACTGCTCTGGTTTATGATTAGGTAGAGATTTACCTCGCTTGAAGCTACTGAAGCAGCAATCAATCCGGAAATTCCTACATCTAAAGATTCAAAGAAAGATTCACCAATCAACTTTTGTCAGAGTTGATGAGTTTTCGTCAAATCTAAAAAGGCACTTACAATCTACACATGCTAATCTTCTGAAAGGACCAAGTGTACCACACCCAGCAAACAGATGCCAAGCAGTAGAACAAACAAGACATTTAATAGCACAAATCAAAAAGATGAACGAAATTAATCGGTCCCCGATACTCGAACTTAATGGATCCGTATGAGGAGTAGTAGGCCAAAGGAAGCACAACAAGTAAATCAATGACATGGTTCCTATAAGATGAGTATGAATGTTGACTAAAAGATAAGACAAGTATGAGTGTGATGTGACGTAGTAAATTGAATCTTAAGGGAAAACATACTAGTTTCGTTATGCCACTGTAGACCACTGAACAAGAGTTCTCTCCAACGATCCAAAGGAATAAAACGATAACCTGATAGAATATAACGATTATTTTTCCATTCTTCAGGTAACTCATGATAAGTTAACAGTCTAGAAGCGCCCATTTGTAAAGCGATTCGTAATCTATCAGTCTCAGTATCCACCCAATCTTTTAATCTTTCACCTTCTTCTCTAATAAAATCTTCACCACCTTGAATCACTAATTGAGCTTCTTGTTTATAAGCTAATAATCTATTCTTTAATGATGATTTAGTGGATAATAAAGATGAGATTCGATCTGATTCAGATTTAAAATAATCTTTTAAACTGTTTAGATTAGTTTGAGAATTTGAATCATTGGGTGTTGTAGGAAAAAACTGAAATCGAAATGGATTTGATAAGGCTGAAAGATCAGTTACATAAGAAATTGTACCATTGATAGAAGTAGAAAAAAGTGATAGTTGAGATAAAGCTTCTTGAGTTTTTTCTGCATGTAAAATAAGTGTTTGAAAAAGTTGATCTCCATCTGAGATACTTTCTACCATTATATCGAATTGAGATTTTAATGCTGATGAAGAGGATGGGATTTGAACTGAATTAGAATCTAAATTAGTTGACGTATCTGTCTTGAGTAAATCTGTTTTCAATTGATCAATATAAGCTGTAAGTTGATCTATAAAGCCTGTTAATGGAGTCGTCGCTGTTCTTTCAGTAGCTTTCTCGTCAGAAAGCAAAGGTTGTTGATCATCAGCTTCATCAGATGAAGAATCTTCGTCCGATGAATCGATGGGTGAGGTTGAGGAAGAGAATGAATAGGATGATAGTTGTTGTTGGTGTGGATCATTTTTCAAATGATTCGTGATAGATTCTAAACCTTGTTCGAGTTGTAATAGATGAGTTGATAAGAATTGCCGTAATGATAATAATGCGAATGGTAAACTAGGAGGTAAATCGAGTGATTCGATCGTTTTAGCTTGTTTTTGGAGTAATTGATTTGATGAATAAGATTCGGTTTGATTTGATTTAGTATGATGGTTTCGATGTATGATCTGATTTGAAGAAGTTGAAGTTGAAGTAGGTTGGAATGATGAACTACGAGCTCTATGAACGTTTTGCTGAGGTAAAGTCATGTTGATGATGAGGATATCTTGATGATGGATGGATGGATGGATGGATGGATTGATATGGATCTGATTGAATGCGTTGGTAAAAGGTAAAGAGAAGGAAACAGACTGAAGTGAAGTTCAAATTCTGGTCTAAACTGCAATCAGTTTTTTTAATTTCTTACTTTTGAATTCGATTTGAATTTCCTCCTTGAACTTCTCCTATTCTCGATTCTCGCCTGGTCAATGGATTAAAGTTCACCAAAGCATTACGTTTCATCTTGGAAACACCTTATCATCATCAGATTGCAATCACACATTCATGAATCATTTCATCCAAAACTTTGATCAACTTCTCTCCTTTGGGTAGTCAATTCGGAAAAGCTTGACCGATTTTGCCCGCAAAACTCGAGCAAATTGGCGGGGAATTGGTGACAAGCTTTTCCGGTTTGACTGTAATGTTCTCATTAGCAATACCATTCAAATTATTTCCATCCCCTTTAATTCCGAACTTGTGCTCAGCTTCTTGAACTCTTCGCCCCACCCTTAGATCTCTACCGTTCAGTAAAAATTTCCCCTGAGCCCATATGCCAAGCTCAATTGAGAGCTTTTGCCCTAATCCCCAATCCCTGCCAAACTAAAAGACAGCCACCCCATTGGTTGATGAATTCAATTTTGGTGAGGCAAACGGGTCCGGACTTGCAAACTTGTCCTGCGTGTGAAACTCCCGGTCCGCGCCAGAGTTTGGCAAGCAAAAGGCTTTGCAGATGCATACAAAATTTCAAGTTGTTCCATTTCTGGGGGTGTGCCTTCTCCACCGTAAAATAAAATTCCTGGTATCCCCAACCCCCTTGGTAGCCTCACGAGTCACCACCCCCTCCCTCCTGCAGGTTGTATAACGCCTGTTAAGGCTCATTACCAGTGAAAGTAGTGGTGACAGGTTACTGTAGTCTAATTTTACTCCAAACCCCTTGCAAGGTCACCCAATAGAAAAATATACATCGGTCATTTAGGGTACTCAAAGTAAGTAACATACTTTTCGCTGCATACTTTTTTTGGCGGGGAGACCGAGGCCAAAAGTATATTTTTTTCTTTTTCCCCGCCAAAAAAAAGTATGCACACAAAAGTATGTACGTGTGCATACTTACTTTGAGTACCCTAAATTGTCAAGAAATCCCTTGGAGGTGGTCCCACTGTCCAGCACAGTGGATATGTGACAATGTGATCTTGAACTTCCTGATGTGAGAAACTCAAACAATTTCAACAAGGTTTGATGGAATCAAGGCTTCACAATCCTTGAGCTTCCAATGCCTTGGCTCTCAAACCAGTCCAAGTTCTGTTGTATATAGTGCTCAATATCAAGATTGGCATAGTGCCAGATTGTGTTTTTAGCAGGCCTAAGTCAAATTTGAAAATAAAGATTCATTAATGTGAAATGGCTTGATTGATTCATCAATCACTTGCTCTATCAACCATTTGATCCATTGAAATGACTATCTATCAATCAGGATCTGGAAAGACTCTGTCCAAGGATTTGAGTCCGATGATACCTTGGATTTTTCAATCCAAGGCATCTTTGTTGGCTGTGATAATACCCTGATGTAGTTGATTGCCCTGGCCGGCCAGTGACCTGCTCTTGGGGGCTGTGATCTGATTTTTACCACCATTTAAAGCACCTTCCGGAGGATGGAAACTTATTTTCAGTTACAAAGACAACAACAGAGGACAGAAGACAATAACAGAGGATGGAAAATGTATTTGGAGTTGTGGAGACAATAATGAAGGACAGAGCACATATTCTGAGTTACAAAAACAACAACAGAGGACAGAAAACATATCTTGAGGTAAAAAATAACAACAGAGGACAGAAAACATATTTTGAGTTGTAAAAACAATAACAGAGGATGGAAAAACTATCTCAGGGTGGAGGACAGACAAAAGTATTTTGAGTTGCAAAAACAATAATGGAGGACTCTATGTCAAGCTGCAAGAAGGATAACAGAGTTTGGAATAACTATTTTGAGTCGCAAAGAGGATAACAGGATGGAAAAAATAATTCACATCTCCTTTCAAATCAATCACTCTGTCCTCTGTTATCCTTTCCACAACTTACAACAGTTTCTCCATACTCCATTATTGTTACTCCAAGTATGTCATCCACTATTGTTTTTGCAACTCAAAACAGTTTTCCTGTCCTCCAATATCCTTTTTGCAAGTTCAAATAGTTTTCTCATCCTCCAATAACCTTTTTGCGACTCAAAATAGTTTTCCTGCACTCCAATTACCTTTTTGCAACTCAAAATAGTTCTTCTGTCCTCTAATTACCTTTATGCAACTCAAAATAGTTTTTCTGTCCTCTAATTACCTTTTTTTGCAACTCAAAAAAGTTTTACCATCCTCCAATATCCTTCCTGCAACTCACATTAATTGTAGGCAGTTTTTTGAGTGCCTGCATATGTATTTACAAATGTAGGTGTTTTTTCCAGTGCCTACAATGCCAATTTTAGAGGCTGAAACCCAAATGCAGGTGCTTTTTTGTGGGAACACATGTGTAGGCGCTATTTTTGTGAGCATATGAAAGGTTGGAGTTTGGGCAACATTTAGAAAGATTCTAAACTATATATTTCTGGTAGGAAAATAGACAAGCAGTCTTGTGCAGGTCTATGAGTTTATGTGAATTCATCTCACTTTTGATGGCATCTCAATAACTCCTCAATAAATGGGTGATATCCATTTGATATCCAATTCAAACCCGCTCAAAACATCATCAAGTTGCCTGAACACACTGGCCTGCCAGTGACTTGTGATTGGGGGCTGTGACTTTGGCTTCTCTGATAAGGAGGTTGTTCAGATTCATCACAACTAATCAACAGTCAATCTTTCTCTTTTTCTACTTTACTAAATGTTGTGTGGTGCTAGGTTTGTCACATTTTTATAGCTCTTTGTAGCTGAGTGAGGCCTGTTTTTAACATGTACCTTTATCACCTGATTACCCCAGGTACTTTATCAAGTCAGCAAGACCACATACTCATTTGAAGAGCTATATCTCTTTCCAAGACTTCACATCTCTCATTTTTTTTGAGATTCAATCCTATGAAAAATTTCAAACTGTTTTGGATAGCCGCCAAAAATTCCTTGAGAGACAATGTGTCTGTAGAGCATTGCAGCTTATCAAATGTGCCATAGTGAGATGAAAATAAGGAAGGATCATATTTTATTCCATGGTCCTGATATATATATAGAGAAGCATTTGATTTAAAATAAGCTATCAGACAAAACCTTGGATCTGAGTATGAAGTATTGATAATGCCACAATGCCAAGGACAAGGTGTTGGCGGATATATATATACAAAGTAGGACAGTTATGCAAAAAAAATGTTAAAAATACGCCTATTGACATTATTGAAATACCGGGTAAGGGAAGGGGAAAAGTTATGGATATTGAGGATGATATTGAAAGTATTTCATTTCAAGAAACTACCTGGGAAGGGTCACAGGGAATAGTTTTTTTGGAAAGATTGATCTTGAATGAGCTGAAGAAAACTTAGGTTTACTACCAACCACTGGAATTGCGCTGAGGACAGCTCAACACTTTTAGCGCGGAAATGTTTGGCTAAACAAAATCTAGAGACCTTGGGATCTCTAGCAGTTTGAAAATCATACTGGGTCACCAGCCATTGCTTTTTGAAAGAGGATCAAAAGAACACAATTAGAGCTCACCTGCGCCACGAATCATCACGATCATTTCCAAATAACCTCTCTATGATGTGGGCCATTGATCACATGGCATGTGGACACCCCCGATGAGCGAATCATGTGGTCCATTTTTCGGTCCAACGTTGGGCTGGTCAGTCCAGTGGCTCGCACAAAGAGTTTTTTGATCTTTACCTGGGAAGTGAGGGATGCAGCGAGATCAAGTATGGGAAAATAAGTTTCACGTGAATCACATTTTTTGGGAGTATTTGTGTTTGTTGAATGACTTCAGACTTACATTTAATTCGGCAATATGTCTTTTGACCATTATATTTTGTGTCCTTAAAGTGTGTGTACCAAGCCTTGTTGACGCAATCAGCACCCATATCATTCTTGACAACCAAGCACAGGTCGCTGGCGTATTCCGAAACACTGTTGGTGTGGTAAGCTGTGCCATCATACTTGCAAACTGTGCAGGTGTCAGCCAAACTGACCGTAGCTAGAGATACCAATAAGATAATAAGACTGATCGATAGGTTTATCAAAATTCGAGACATGCTGAGGAAGATGTTTTTTGAGAAATGTATTCTGATAATCGATTGGAAGGAGTTGGATAAGCAGACCAAAGCAAAAGGTCAGAAAAGATGTGATTGATAGATGTTGGTGTTGGTAAAAGGGTCCGAAGACTTTGTAGAATTTCCACATCCTTCAAAGTTTTATTCATACTCGCCTTGGGCTACCGCAAGTTTAAATCATAATTTCATTTCTAAAATTTTCCGCGTTTTCAAGGGTTTTCAAGGGATGTTTTGACTTGCCTTGCTGATCATGATCAGCAGGACCCGTACAGCTTTGGCACAGTGTCTCAGACAGAATTATGGTGCGCGGAAAACGCGCTTGGTAGTGATGTATGATGGTTTGTCAATTGTGTCACTGCTTCCAAGTGCTCAGACACACTTTTCATTGCTTGATATGTCTATTCGGAAGTTTTTGACCATTTTATTCCATTTTTTGATGTATCTGATCTTTACATCTCTCTTTTCTGTGATAGGTTTCATCTAACCGGTTCTATCAAGACACATCAGTTGAAGATGAGAGCATTTAATGCAAGAGACGCGAGGTATCAACTGGCCACGCAGAGAGGTCTTTGTTAAACTTAAGCTTATGACTGAGGTCATGACATCCTTGCAATGTGGGCTTACAATGTAAAATGCTTCCATATATTCTTTCAACTACAACAAAAAGAAACGAAGCAAGATTCCCATCTGGAGATTTGATTACCACAAACCCCAGCAACACTTTGAAGACTTGAGACACGATCATAGCTGTACCCACTTGTTTTTAGTGGACGACCATAGCCAGCTCATCTGGCAACTTGGGGACAATGTTCCGAGCCTTACACTTTGGGAGACTGTCTGGAAAGTTTCACTGGGAGCATTTTGCAAAGCAGTGCTTTCAAATGAGCCGAGGAAGATGTAGGTTTACTCTGCTTTACCACTAAGCACTGCCAATGCGTGAGCTGATGACAGCTTAAAACAAATCCAGAGCGGAAACAACTGTTTGGCAAAACAAAATACAAAGGCCCTTGGATATCTAGCGATGGAATAGATCGTACACTGGGTCATTATTCAGTCCATCTCAAAAGAGGGTCTATAGAACATAGGTTATAAAGCTCGCCTGGGCCACAAATCACCACAATCTTTGCCAAATAACCTCATTTAAGATATGGGCAATCGGTTACATAGCATGTGGACACCGCCGATGAGTGAATCATGTGGTCCTCTTCTTGAGAGGAAAGTGCAATTTGAAAATAAATGCCACCCAAAAAAAGAATGTACTGACCAACTGCCCTAATTGTGTCCCAGCCTCCAAGGTTTGTCTCAGGTCAGTAAAAGACTGATATGTACTGTATCTCTCCGCGAACCTGGTCACCGCAACTTTCTTTAATTGGGTTTTGAACGCGTTGATTCCGAATCCCGCGGTGTCATCCGGCTCGAAATATACACACTATTTTACAGGTGAAATGTAGTACGATTTGACATGAAACGGTGTAGTTATACCCTCCAATACCTTTCCAATGTGTGACTAAATGTAACGGCCTTCTCGTCTATATACTTTGTCATGATCAAACTAACAATGATGACCGTTCCAATCCAAAAAGGTAACATAAGAAAGACTGATAAAGTATTAGAAACTCCTGAATGTCGAAAATTCCAAACTAGAGAAATCCCTCCACTAAGTAAGAGTGGAACATGAATTACATATAATGAAAAAGAGATTCTGCCCAAGAATTGAAGTGATCGAGTGGATAGAAGCTTTTTAGCACAAGACCATTGTGATATTGCAAAAACTGCAAGAGTGCTACCCATGAGCGTGTATAGTGCCTTCACTTGAGGTTCATCTTGACTGTATAACCTTGACATGACGCGGAACATTGCGGATGACCAGGCGGTAGATTTCATTTCGGTGGTTGGGTAACCTGGTATTGAACCAAAAAACAACCCAATCATCAAGGTGATGAAAATGGCCAACCGACCAAGGTAAACCAAAATCCTGTTGATTGGTGATCCGCGGCGTTCGGATTGCGAAATATGAAGCTCGGCCATGAAAATGCCTGAAATGAATGGCAAGATCGATAATTTTTTCATCAAGAGGTTCACGAGTGCTAATGCAAGCGCTAGGATCACTCGAAATCGACGTTTTAAACTTGAAGTTGCCAGCAAAAACAAATAAATGTACATCGATCCTCGTAATTCTTCAGGCATCGTCCACAGCACAGCGTCATATTCAGATTTAGTTCGCTCTTCATACCATATAGCCACCTGCGCATTTTAGAGGTCAGTCAATCAGATGGAGTTTCTCCTTATGATTATGGTCCATGATTATAGGTC
This sequence comes from Melampsora larici-populina 98AG31, assembly GCF_000204055.1. NCBI lineage: Eukaryota > Fungi > Basidiomycota > Pucciniomycetes > Pucciniales > Melampsoraceae > Melampsora > Melampsora laricis-populina. The sequence continues at coordinate 116,257 of NW_006768800.1, read as the reverse complement.
ATCAAGTAGGATCCTTTTGACTCACCATGCTTTTCAAAGCTTCTAAAGTTTGCTCGCGCCAGTTGGAGGTTATCCAACGTGGCACAGTGTCTTTCGTCCAGGAGCTACACACTTCCTTGGCTCGTGCCATGTCAAAACCTCCACCCAATAAAATGATATGCGAGATCATAACTGCCGTCACCGGAGGAGGTAATAACCTGAATATCCGTCGTAAGCAAGCCGATGCCAATGAACTGTGGACAGATTCCACCTTTTGAGGTCTCTTGCTAAGCCGATAGAGAGGCCGATAAGACAGCACATAACCTGATTTTGAACAAAAACATGCCCAAGTCAGGAATTTGAGAGGAGGTGATTGTTTAGATCACATACCTGACAAAACAAAAAAAACCTGCACCAAGAACTGTTAAAAATTTCATTAGGTTAGTACAATTGTGAGGCGAACAGGGAGAGAAGCAAGATCCTGACGTCAGAAGATATGGCTGCTCGTAAGATAGGCCACTGCCAAAAATGTACGGTTCCATCGGGGTCTTTGAGAGCCACTGTAGCTTCAAGGTTGAAAGCAGCGATGGAATGATGAATCATAACTAAGAAAGCTGCGAGGCCTCGCAGGCCATTTGCCCAAGTTTGTGTAGCTTCATTTGATGCACCAGACACAGTCTCTTGTGAATTGTTCCCTTCTTGATCGTGTTTTATTTCTACCAACGGGCGTCCTTCCAAGTTTAAAAGTTCATATCCAGACGTGCTTTTAGTCTTGAAGCTCAAACTAGTCAATCTTGTTAAGACCTTTTGGATATGGCTAATTTTTATCATGATGAAGGTTGGATTGATAGATAGTGGTGTGAGCGAGGAAGGCAACCTCTATGTTGAAACCAAGGAAGAATTTTTGAGCCAGGTTAGGGAGTGAGAAAAATTGGTGCGAGTTAATTTGACAACCGGGAATAATCGTCCCCAGAGTCGCTGGTGCTTGTCTTTCTTCACAATACATCAAAGTATCCCAGGTGCCGGGGGCGGGAGCAGCCGGGAGCGCACTATTCAAATAAAACTGGTATTTTGAAATAAGCTCATAAACTCAACGTCCCTTGCTGCTTCTCGCACGCTTCGAGCAGAATCAAAATACCAAGCAAGTGACTTACACAGATTCATTACTCAGAAGTCAGAGTGAGGTTTTGCAGAAGACATTCTTGCAATCCGTCTAGAGGATTCCCTACCACAGGTTTTTATACGGACTGACGGGAAAAAGTCTGCACTGATCTCTTGCAAGGGGAAGTTGATGCCTTCTTGCCAAAAATGTGTTTCAAAGAATAAATCAATCAGCAGCAAATCATCATAAAACCTACATTTGGACTACAATAGGTGTCAATGCTTTTGGTCTTTGGTCAGATGATTTTATTCCGTCATGGCAAACAATGGCACCAAAAGACTTTCACATATTTGAGAAATTTCTTGCTTCTGATCATGGTCCCTTTGCGCAATTTTTAAAGTAGCAAAAGTGCCGCCTGCAGAGAGAGAATGGACCAACTGGTCCAATACCAACAGATCATGAGGGGCCCTACTGAAAACGTACGGCTAATTTTGAGAATGATTGATTTTTGTTTTCTTGAAAAGCACATCACTGTGCAAAACTTGATTTTCTTCTTAACCTAGTTTCATCTCTCTAATTTTGAAAATACAAAAAAATCAAAACCTGTGAAGAAATGTTTTTAGTTAGTTTTGATCACTTCATGAGCAACATTATAAATAACTTATGAAAAAAAAGAAATCATCCATTCTTAAATCAGCTATAATCAAATACATACGAATTTGATAGATCAAACTTAAACTTATTATAAGTCCCTCATTAGATTTCTTATAATACAAACACCATTTTTTAGTCTTTAACAGAGTTGCAAAGATCATATATCTGAACTTTCAAGAAACCAGAATTTGCCAATTTCATCTGTATCTTTCTTTTGAAAGATTTGAATCACAAACTCTAATCCTTCAAAACAACTTATACATTTCAATTCATGAACATGAAAACCAACTTCAAATCTCAAGTCAAAAAATTAACACCAATCAATTGAGATTTAAATGATCATTGTAACTAAATCAATGACAAACTCTATAAATTATTTCTATGTTTTTCTATTATATATACATAAAAAAACATACAATCTCTTCTTCACAGCCCTCACTTCTTCACAGCCCTATCTCTTCCCCTCTTTTCCAAACACACAATCAAACCCCCCAACCAACCAACCCCAACTTAGAAACGAAGAAACCCCTCCTTTGCAAAGTTTTTTTTTTGCTTTTCATATTTCAACTTTTTCTCTTTGTATTATTAAAAAAATAAATTAAATCAAAAATATTTAAAGCAAAAAAAAACAAACCAACCAAAAACATTAAAACATTACAACAAAACATTCAAAGAACCAACAAAAATAAAATCCAAAAAACACTCCCTCTTTTCCTCGACAGAAATCCAAACCAATGTAATTTACTTTTTCTATTTTTTCCCCGAAAAACCCATTCTTTTTTTTCAAAATCTTGAAAAAAACTCCCCTCATTCCATTGTCCATCATGTTCTTATCTTTCTATTTTTTTTGACAATTAACAAACTATCAAACTTTCTTCTTTCTTTTTCCGTTTAGATCTACGCAAACCAAGATCAACTTTAACTTTTTTCTTATTATTTGGATGATTTGAGATTTCAGTTAAATTAGTTTGATTGATATCTTGATTTGAATCTTGATTTGAATGTAAAATTGAAGTTGGATTCGAAGTTGAAGTTAAAGTTAAAGTCGGATTAGATTCTTCATTCTGATCCAAATTCTGATTTTGATTCTGATTCTGATTCTGATGTAAACTCAAATCCGATTCCTCATGAACTTTCTCAACTTCTTTCTTCCTTTCTCCAACCCATTCTTTCCTCTTCTTCGCACCCAATCCGTCCTCTTTCTTCCTCTTAACACTAGTTCCAACCAACCTTTTCTTCTCAACTAATCCAATCCCATTCCTTTTGATCATCAAACTTTCTTCTGACACTGATACATCATTATGAACTTCAATCTGATGATGACGAATCCGATGATGATGATGATCACCATTCACCAAAACCCGATCATCTAAATCGATCTTCGAAAACAAATCATCACCTTTCAAAATCTCTACCCATCTCTCTTTTTGCTTTCCCTTTCCCTTTCCTTTCTTTCCTCCCCTTGCTTCTTCTTCTTCTTCAATCTCTTTAGGTCCAATAAACGAATCAATAGTAGTAGTAGCAGAAACGATCGGACTCAACAATCCATTCTCTTCATTACTTTCACTAGATCGGTTTCCTTCTTCTTCTTCTTCTTCGCCAAAAGGTCCATCAAAGATCAATTGTAATTCACTCTTTAATTTCTCTACTCTCTCTGCACTTCTCTTGGATAATGCTAATCTGAAGGCTTGTCTCTGAGCTTTTCGTACTGTTTCACTTTCAACTAATTCATCTACAAGACTTGAAGAAGCAGGTTGGATTTCGATCACTTTTTCAATCACTGCTTTCTGAATCACTTCTTCTTTCAAAACTTCATTTGGTATCACTGGTGAATCACATGGAGGTGTATGTTGATCAAGTAAGAATCCAATGGAAGATTCCCTAAACGATTTCACATCAACTCCATCAACATCATCAGTCTGATGAATCCTCAAACTCACTGATTCCTTCGGTTGGATCACTTCTACATTCAAATAGCCTTCATTTGGATTCTCTATATAATTGCTATACTGAGAAATCATATATCCTAATTCTTGAAATGTTCTATATACTAAATCTTTTGTAACTCCTACTTCTATCAAATATCCTGCTGTGACCCCCCATGAAACTAATTCAGATATTAATCCTCTGACTTCATGACGTTCTCCTTCCAGATCGATATCTATTGAAACACCCAATCAAAGATAATGTCAGCCTCAAACTTACCAGTATCAAGAAGACAGATTTCTAAGAATGACTCACATGACATGAATGGTTGTTCGGTCGGATATATTATTGTCGGGTTAGGTTGGTAATTTTCATAAGGACCTGTTGGTGGACATGTCGATTGAGCTGGAGGTCGGTATGGACCAAGAGACTCTTCGTATTGGACTTGCATCTGCTCATGATGAGGATACTGTACTTGTTGTTCATTTTGAGGCATAGATGAAGGATCTTGATGTGGCATTTGATAGCCGTTAGACTGAAATCCATTTTGGTGATGGGCTTCATACTCGAACTCAGGTTGGACCTGATGTGGTCTTGACGGAGCTTGTGGATATGATTCTTGCGGTTGATGGAATTGATAATACTCTCTAGGGGCTGAATTATCTTCCATGATCGGCTGCAGATGTGGTTGCTGTTCTTGGCAATTTTGATTCAAGTGCGTTTCCTGATGAGATGACGTTTGCCTAAGCTGAGGTGGTTGAGAATGCCTACAAGCATCATCCATCATGACCTGATGGGAATGTAGATTAGGTTGCTGCTGATGATATGATTCATGTGAGTGTTCCTGAATCTGATGATGCGGTTGAGGTGGAGGATGACAAAGATGTGAGGGATGAGAAATATGCTGTGATGACATCTCAGGGTGATGGTTATTCGTTTCGTTATGTTGCTCTGATGGGTCATAGTAGTTATCAGGAGCTTGTTCTTGTTGTGACTCCATGGCGACCATCTGTTCATCATATACTGGTTGAGCTGTTGTATAGTATGACTGTGAAGGTGGCGGTTGAGCTTCGTGCTGGTGATAATGATGCGACATATCGAAATCGGAAGTTGTTGGAGCATTTTGAGGAATATGCGAATATGTCGATGGAGGGGGGTGAGGAGGCTGTGGTTCGGTTTGTTCGTAAGGGTTCTGTGCGGGTTGGTATGATGAGTAGTTTGGCGGATAGGCTTGAGGGTGATGAGGGTGCTGTGAAGGAGGAGCTGCAGAAGCTACATGATGTGGTGCTTGTTCGAATGTCGGCTCTGGATAAGTAGGTTGAGGCTGAGTTTCATGATAAGGTTGCCCATTCTGATCATACTGAGGATCCTCTGGTAGATCATGACGATAATAGTCATAGGCCTCCTCGGACGGTCCTTCACCCTGACCCTCATCATGACTGGGCCTGCGAGGATCTCTGGGAGGCCGGGGGTTCAGACTAGGCCTAGATCGCCTTTCCTGTTGCCAGCGTCGACTACGAGCCGTACCATAGCTATCTCGACGATCTTTAGCATAACGATCATCATCTCGGCCACGATCTCGCTCCCTCTCCCTCTCCCGCTCCCTCTCCCGCTCCCTCTCCCGCTCTCGATCCCGCTCTCGCTCTACTCGATCTCGCTCCCGCTCTCGATCACGATCTCGGTCTCGATCTCGGTCTCGATTACGAAACTCGATTGTGCGCCCTTTTGGTTTGACGGCCTTGAAACTTGCCCGTTTACTACGAGCCACGACTTTACGCGCTCTAGCAGAAGGATGGCTTCGTGATGGGACCTCGGCATCATGATCGCAATCTACAGTCGAAGGCCGACGAGAATGATCACTGAGTGACGGACGTTGGCCATTGTCCTGAGGGCGATCTTCAAGAGAGTTGGCTTCTGTCTCACTGATTTCACCTTCCTCTAGATCTGGGCTGGCAAGTTTGCTAGTTGACATGATTTGAACCGATCTGAACCTGATTTGAAAATCAGATGAAAGGAGACCAGATTCGAAAGAGACGAAAGCCCAATTGACCGGTTAACTATCCAGAGTTGAATGTCATGATCCGATACGAAGAGATTGGAGAGAAACATGTTAGAGTTGTGATGTTGAAAGGTCATGATATTTGAGAGGATAAAGCCAATGAGAGTAGAGCGAACCTATCGATCAGGTTGATTTTAAAACGAGATATCAATTTACAGGTTTCTGTGATCTTGAGAAAGATGAACGTATATGCCGATAGATTGAAGAAAGGGTTCGATTTGATTTCGATTTGATTCAGATTTGATCAAGAAATGTAAAAGTTAAAAACAGAAAAAAAACAGAAAAACGAATTAGGTTTTTGAATGTATGTCTTGGTCTTTAGTCGGATGATTTTGAAGATAAATCGAATTTGCTTTTGGAAGATTAGTTTGTGAATCTAAGTAAGTGAGATTCTTTGAACCCTTCACTTTCAAAGATTTGACGATTTGAGAATGATCTCAAGTGATGATGATGAGGGTGAACTTGATTGATTAAGGCTTCTCTATAACTTTAAGTTAGATAGAGGAAAACGTTTGAATCGTAAGACTGATTGATTAAAAGATATCGATCGATTGAATATGATATGTCGAATGATAGTCAAAGTCAATGAAGTGTTGATAAAGAAATGCAAACAAAGAAACACGAAATGGTCAGAAGTGGATCAGCTCTTCACTCAGCATCTGGTACTCATACACCTGTTACATATCAAAATTTAACTCAGCATTTTACACATACTTACACATATACACATCTGATAAACCTCATCTTCATCAGTTCCATCTCATCAGTTCCAACTTCCATCAAGGGGTAAAGTCCTCAGCTTCATCAAAATCAAAAGTTCAGAAAATCAGACAATATATCAGAAAAACAAGCTATCAAGCAGTAATGGAATTCATATATGAGCTGATCAAACATGATAAACTTTCTGCTGTTTGAAAGAGTCAATCATATTCTCTACCTCAACATTTCCTTTTCTCTTACCCACTCTCACTATATAGGAGTATATATTTCATCGGATTTACCATGGTTTAGGAAGGATAAGATATGTTAGAAAAAACATATAGCGAAACCCATTGAAAACACCTCTCTATGAATCTGATGATTGATCATGGACAAGCGCAGGCCAAATCCCATTGAGGAAAAAGGCAAGTCCTACGCGCTTGTAATACCAACCCTACACTGACACGATGGATCCAGCTGATCTTTGTGGAGAGTACAACTTCAAGTGATGCCATAAACGTTATCCGTAGCCTCTAGCAAGCTCATTGAAGTTATTTTTCTATCTTGCTTTGAAGGTTAACCTAACTAAGTCCCCCTTGGCGAGCGAGCCTGCGAGAGAGAATTCAAGCAAAAAAAAATGAAAGCTTCCACAAAACAAACAATATGTATATCCTGGGATGCTAGTCAATCTGATGACTTGATCATCCAGTTTATTCCTGATTTCTATAACTCTTTGAGCTTGATTCCACAAGAAACCCTGAGCGTTATATATGCGTGCTATAAGTGTCTCGCATAAATTTTTATGGACCCACCCTAGTGTGACTCTTTTATTCTAAGTTGTGATACTTTCAGTCTCTCCCATGGCGGACCTTTTGATGGTTTTTGAGTCAGTTGCAACTGAACTATCCTAGTATAGCTTTATTTGTTTGTTACTTTGCAAGTAGGGCTCTATTTCTACTTATTATTGTGAGTTTGGAAAGAAGCTTTGTCATCCATGGCATCAGCTGATGATGAAAAGTGTCAATCCATGGATGATTTACTCTTAGTAAGGTGAAATCGAATTGAATAAGAAAATGTAAATCATCTTGAAATGGTCAACAGGATTTCGATACATAGCATGGTCATCAAGAATGGTCATCAAGTAAACTTATCTTACTATATAATATCATTCGATTCCTTTTAGCTATATATATCATTCGATCCATTTCTTTTCTTTTCTTATTCTCATTAATTTTCCATTTTATCCTATCTTCTTCAACTTTCAAATGTCACCCAAGAAAAGAGTCTCAACCAATCGTAATAGTAAGCTTTTATAAAGAAACTATGTACCCAAATCCATCTCTCTCGATGATGATGATAATGATCATTACCATCCTGATCTTGATGAATTTCTTAAAAAATAGGTTTAAAGGATACTTCAATCGAACAATCTATCACTCAATCATCTTCATCTTCTTCTTCTTTAAATTTAGATCCACTTGACTTTTCAAAACCTCAACCAGATGATCATCATCATTCGATTACATTAGAATCAAATCTAAAACCAACAAGTTCAGAAAAAAGAAAAATTCAACTCAGATCGTAAGTCACTCGTGCCCATTTGAGTTTACAAAGCCTTTTCTCTTTGGATCTTTTGGATTTCTTTCTGACAATTGGTACGATTTTTTTGGGGGGAGAATAGGGCACAAAGAACTTTTAGTCAACGTAGAAAACAACGTGAAAAGTTGACATCTTCTCAACTTGTTGATGCAACTAATTTGAATCGTGAAATGAGAAGTACGATAGCAAGGTAACTTTGATTTCAGATTTCTTTCATTCTAATTCCCGATAAAAAAAATCTCTTTCCATCCATCCATCCACTATATATGTATATGTCTCTTTAATAAACAAGACACTAAACCTTGATGGTTTTTTGACGAAATCTTTGAAGAAGTCAAGCAGAACGTGAAGTTTTACGCCAATATGTTTCGAAAGAAGTTTTAGAAGAAGCCAAAAAACGGTTTCCAATCCCAACGAATTCAGAACCGAGTCTACAACCTTTACCAGGTTATCATTCACCTAATCTAGATTCCTTTAATGATTTATTGATCACCCCTCTTCCGAATCGATTTCATCAAGATGATGTGATCGATGTGAATGATGAGAATTCGATTCCACAAGGTTCTTCTAAAACACATGATCGAGATGTGATCAGAGGAAAAGATCAAGGGTTGGGTGATCCTGCTTTATCATCACAAGATACGTTTTGGAATTCTAATTATCCAGGAATTAAATCCGATCAATTGGTTTCTGATATGAAACCTATTCTAGAAAACAGAACAGGTTCAGATGAACAGATGGAATTGGAAGAAACCGAACCGACCCTCATGATCAGTTCGAATGTTGATCTATCGAACGGTTTCATGAGCATGAATGAAGGCACATCTGCAACTGATTATCATCAATTTGAAACGTGTGGATCTCCACCTGAATTACAATTTGATGAAGGTTGGGGAGAGTTTTGGGAAATTCATTATGACGAAATTGAAGAAGAAGAGAAAGAAGAAGTTGAAGAGGTAGTGGAAAAGAAAGAAAGTCAAGAAAAATCAAAAGTGAAGATTCAAAATCCAGAAGATTCGAAAAATGTGATCATCAAAAAAGGATTAACAGGAGAAGAAAAGAAGACAGAAGTGATGAAAGGACATGATTCAGCACTTGAAGGAAAAAGAGGAGGAAATGAAAACGAACGGAATGTAGCGACTCAAGAAGCAGGAAGTCAAAATGATTTAGCTCAACCTATGCCCAAGAATTGGAGACCACCTAATTTAACTAAAGGTGAAAGTGTTAGACAAATGTTAAAAGGAACTCAAGCTTGGGGAAGATTAATGTCACATCCATTAGCTGCTCAATGTGATAAAGTTTAGTGAAGCTCTTTTTTTTCTTTTACATCTTCTCATCAATTGAGTACATAGTGAATTGATATCGTACTTTGTTTTGGTTTTGAAATTGGGAATTTTGTAGGATGAATTAGCAAGAGCATTACAAAAACAAGCTAAATGTGCTAATGGATCACCAGTGGTTTCAAGAGATGATGTGATGAAGATTTGGCTATCGATACCTGGAAGAGTTAAAGGAAAAAGAGCGGGATATAAATTAGGTGAAGATGGTAGAGGTGATGTAGATTTAGGTGATTGAATTTGGGTTGGATGGGTTGTAAAAATAAATACATATTGAAAGAAGTTATTACAATCTTGTGATTCATTCATTCATTTATATATGATGACCTTACTATATCAACTTTTTTTATCTTTCTTTCTTCTTTTTGGTTGATTGGGGTTTTCATGTTTTGAGATTTCGGAATCAGCTCTTAGAGTTAAAGGTTTTGGTAAATTTTTCACGATTTTCTTTTTTGGTTTGTAAAAAAACGAATCGCAAGGATAGATGTCTGAGCAATGTATCGTACAAACTCATCCAGATCTTCATTTGTACCACATGATTTTGAAGGTTATTATCAGATGAGTTGAGAGCTACTCATGATGATTTGTATAGGATTGATTGGATCTACTTGAGAGCATGTCTGTAGAAATCATCAACACTTTGAGCAATGGTTGAGTTAGAGCTCCAGAGATTTGTAAGAGTCAAAATGTATGTTAAGAATGAATGTGATAGCCTCTCTTCAGACCATATCAACGTCCAAAATTTGACTAAAGAGAAAAAGGATCGGTTTATGATGTTGAGAATAGAATTCTGTCTTTGATCAAGTGGTATGTACCACCAAGAAAGACTTCTTCAATTGAAATTGTCTTTCCTATAGTTTCAGATAATCGTTCATCTAATGGAAGTTGATGATAAAGTGATCACTTGGCCGAAGATGAATAGATTACATGGATACATTTTTTGATTTGATCTGAAATCATGCGCTTGGAACGAAAAAAACGTGTTGATAAATGAAACTTTTTAAAAAGTACAACAATTTTCTTGCAAATAATCGATCAATCTATCAACTTACACTAAATAACCTGTTTCTTAACAAAACTACAACAATATAAAACCAACATCGCTTCTTTCAATGATCACCTCTTTTTATATGCTTACACACACACCCCAAATCTTACATTATAATTTAGATTTCCCACTAGGTTCAACTTTGATTTGTAAGATAGCTTTAGCCAAAACTTTTCGATTAGCCAAATCATTTAAACCTTCTTGAAGTGATTCTAATCCTTGATAAATCTTAGGATGTAAAACCGGTCTGATCTGTCCTCGCTTAACTAATTCTAAAATTGATAACCAAACTTGAGTAACGGTTTCTGGTTCATTCTTTAAATGAGCTCCCTGTTTTGATGGATCGAAATCATTAGAATTCTTGGATCTGTTTTATAGGTTGGGTGGGTTTTGGAATTAGGCTTACCCAGAATACTCCTGTCACTGCTGAATTCTTGAGGAGTAGAAGATTAGCTGGGACTTTTTCTATATCACCGCCTGTTTAGAAATCAACATCGGAACAAAAACCACGTTAGATTCTCGATTGTTCAAATTGTACAGAGAAAGGTACGATGATCTGCATTTTGACAAAATTTAACTGACCTGCAAATCCAACGACCACTAATCGACTATTCCAACCAGAAACTTTAAGTGATTTCTGAAATTCAAAAATAAAGTTAACAAGTTTTTTCCAAATCAATTCATTTCAACTTTAAGATTTTCAACTCACATTCAAGAGACCGACTGGGTCAAAGACCACATCTACACCTTTTCCTTTAGTGATCTTCATCACTTCAGCTTGCCATTCCAATAACTTCCCTGGCTTCTTTTTCGCATCTGGAGCAGATGTCACAACTGTATCGCTGTAGACAATCGTATGATCGTCGATTGGGGAAAGACCACCTTCTTTGCGAACAAAGTCTAGTTTTTGTTGACTTGATGCCGTTGCAATCACTCGAGCTCCAAGTGCTATAATATAAAATAGATTTGGATCAAGGAAAGATCATTTCTAAGGGATTTCGAAGAGGATCATTAACTTACCTTTGGCGATCTGGACTGCTGCAATTCCTACTCCACCTGCAGCTGCATGTATCAAACACCATTCACCTTTCTTCAACTGTCCTCGATTCACCAAGGCAACGTATGAAGTCCTATTCAAAATGTTTCAGACGATTTCAGTCATTTCATCTCTCGATATTTAAAAATTATCATATCTGATCTAGAGATGATCATCTGTAAACTGACGGGTATGTTATGTATAGTCCAGCGGATTGTTCAAAACTAAGTCCATCAGGCATTTCAATTAATCTATCCCATCTTGCCTTAACCTTTTCAGCATAAGCACCCTATAATATAAAGATCGAAGAGACAGATTTTTTTAGTCAAACCTCGAAGCCGATCCAAAGAAGAAGAAGAAAATTGTACTTACTTGAGTAGAACCAAATACTCTAGTCTTACCAGGAATAAAGTTACAACCGGTTGGGATCGGACTATCTTTTGAAATCATACCTGAGAATTCAGATCCAGGTATGAATGGAAACGGTGGTTGGTCTTGATATTTTCCTTGAACTTGTAAAATATCAAAGAAATTCATTCCTGCACAACTATTCGAATCAAAATCAACATCATCATTAGATTTAAGATTAATGGAGGGGGTTTCCACAAAAGGGGTTTACATAGCAGAGAAGTATATCGGTTTTGTTCTGCTTGACTTACTTTACATTTACTAATACTTCATCTGGTCCTGGTATAGGTGATTCAACATTCTTTCTGTTTCACGAATACGACGATCAGAAAATCAAAGGTAAGCTCATTGTGTTAGCAGTACACACCACCAAACCATGATCATAAGAAACTTCAGTACACTTACAAAAGACAGGCTGGTAGATCGGTTAGGCCATTTAAGTTTTTGGTAATTTGATACGCTTTCATTTTTGAGAGGTCTTGGGATGTTGATCGATGAGGTTTGATGGGATTGGATGACTGAACTGTAGTACCACTTTAGATTTCATCTTACAGTATCGTCAACTCGATCGGTTATCACTTGGGCCGGATACCCGAACGTTTACCGCTTGTCGGCTATTGAACTTTAGAAGTGAAGAAGTTGCGATAATTACACTTCTTTTGACCATTTTGTATTTACAATCAGAAACATCATTGATGGAAATGTAGAGTGTTGATGTATCGATTCAAGAATGAAAGCTCCCGCTATGTTGATGCGCTCTTGAGTGTTCCCAAATAATGTTTTGGTGGTGGTCACCTTGAATGTGCACTGATCATGATCACATCGAATTTGAAAGAACCATGCCAATTTGCTTGAGTAACCTCAATGATCCTGAACACCTTGCTTTGGAGACAAGTATGAGAATCTTCAAAGGCAACTTTGAAGGTATGCAAAAGGGCACAAGTGATTGATCTGAATTTATCATAAAAGAAAACAGACAGCTGATTATACAGGATCCCACATATATATATATTTCCTGTTGATGATTTTCCTGAGTTTACCTCATCTAGGGTATACAAATATGGTTCTGGAAATTTCCAGAAGGGTTTTCCCAGAACACCAGAAGTTTTTTTTTGGGTGTGTTCTGACCTTAAAGTATGGTGTTCTGAAGCTTTGAATAACCAACACTCTGTGTTTTTCAGAACACCAGGAAGCTTCAGGTGTTCTGGAAAAAGTCATCTGGAAATGTCCAGAACAAAATTTGTATAGCCAAAATTATAGTTTTGAAGGAAACAATCTGATTTTGTTTGTTTTTGTCAAAGCTGTATCTATATTTTAGGTGTTTTCTGAGCCAGACCATCTTTAAATGGCATGAGTCTCTGGAGTATCAACTTGAAGATCTTACAACAAGCCTCTGTGGATAGGAATTGCATATCAGTAGATGCTGAAAATTTTGGAAGATGATGATGAATGGGTTCCTCACTTTGAGAACAGTGCAAGTGATATGTGTCTTTAAAGGTTGTTTGACATACAATTCAGTAACACTGCCAGCATTAAAGAGGTTCCCAGATGGGAATATGAGTTGTAGGGATCAGACCGCCATTGTGATATATGTAGTCACAAAGGCTGTCTGATTCCTACGACCCATATTCCCATCTGGGAACCTCTTTAATGCTGGCAGTGTAAGTTTGTCTTAGTCTCTTTAGGGTTGTGGACGAGGATGGCAAAGCTTTATTGTTTTTACCACACAATTTGTCTTGAAAATGTTTTTGATTTCTTTATGTGCCACCAAAAAGTACAATAGGGGGTTTCAAGTTTGGTTTTTTTGCATAGTTTTATAAATTTGGACAAGTCACAGGGGCCAAAATAGATACTCACATACATGTGAGCGTTGTAGACTTTTTGGAATTCTCCAAAAAAGATTCATTTTCTTTCAGATTGATTCAATTCACAATCTTGTTTGTGTTCAGGTGATCAGCCTGTGGTTCTCATATTTTACTTGACATTTATTGAGAAGGCTCATTTCCATCTTGGATGAGCAATAACTGATTCCCGATGAGTACTCAGGATCAGCTCATGAGTCACTGAATACTCAGCAATTTGTTCAAAATGAAGATGAGCACATGAACTATACCTTCCTGAGGCTTCATTTTTCAGTGAAGAAGCCTGCCCAGGGGCGTCCCATTTGAGCTGCTCAGCAAATACTCAGTAGCATCCCCTGACTGGATCACTGATGGGCCAGACTTTCCTCAAACTTCCTTGCTAAGGAATGAAGCCTGATAAAAGCGTCATCCCATCTGCTCATTGCTCAGCTAATCCTCAGTGATATCCCTGGGTAAAGTTTTTCACACTGAAGGGCTGAGATCAACTGAGCAGCCCCTCAGCCAATACTCAGTGATATCCTTTGGATCCTTCTGATCCGGCCAGGAATGCCCCTGAGGACTAGCTGAGCAGCTGAGCAGAACTGAGCAGCCCCTCATCCAATGAGCAGTGAAATCCCCCGGATCCTCCTGATCTCAGGGATGCCCCTGAGGAATAACTGAGCAGCTCAGTTGAACGAGCAGACGGGCCTCAGGCTTCATTCCGGAGCCATGAAGCTTGAGGCAAGCTTGGCGCTCTGTGATCCATCTGGGGGATACTTCAGAGACTTAGCTAAGGGAATACTCAGTTCAGCTCAGCCCCCAAGCTATACATTGGTGGCATCCCTTGGAACTTACTGAACCAGGGAACGCCGCTCAGGATCAGCTGAGCAGATGGATCAGCCCTTCCTCAGACTTCTTTGCTCAGGAATAAATGCTGAGGAAGGCTTAGTTTGTCTGCTCAGTTCCTGATGATCACGTAATCAGCTGACCAGCAGAAAGAAAAGGGAAACAAATGGGAAACAAATGGGAAACAAATTGGAAACAAATGGGAACCAAATGGGAACAAAACAGGAACATATCAACGCTCACATAGTTGTGAGCATCAATTTTTGCCCCTGTGAGTTGTTTGTGGAAAAAATCTTTGTAAAACAACATATGTTTCATTTGGGAAAAAAGGTGTCCCGCTGTAAAAAAATACGCATATTTTACAAAAACGGGCAAGTTGTTGTAGCATAAAAATGTGTGATAAAATCTAACTTGAAACTCCCTAATGCAACATTGATTTGCATAAGATTTTGAATGGTTCTAAATTTGAATGTCTTCTTTATAGCTACAAGATGGCACCACCAACATGTTTACCTCAGATTGAAACTCCATACAGTCTGACCTGTGCAAATGCATACCTGCGCAACTGCATAACCCGTGATAATGCATAGAAAAAATCCTAAATTTTGATACTTTTTACTGCCAAATTTGACGATGGAATTGCATAACCCGTCAAAATGCATAGCAAAAGCCTTCCACCCAAGTTATGCATTTGCGCAGGTTAGACTGTAGTAGTCTTGGAATCCAAACCTTCCAAGGTCTTGATCTGAGGTAACTCTCAGTGCAGAAGAACAATTTGGATGAAACCTTGGAGAAGGTCTGTGTAATAATTTGCCTCCAACAATGCCTTGGATTTCTCCATTGGCAGTGTGGAGTGGGGAAATGAGAGATTTTTGAATGGCTTGTGATTCTGAAGATCGGAATATTTGGATTGTATTTACTGTTCACAAGTGAAGAAGTTAGTTTTGGTCACTTTTGTTCAATAAGATTTTCTTGATTGTTATGTGAGATTAGCATAAGAAAAAGATCAAGTAGGTTTGAGATTAAGGGACAAAAAAGAAAGGGGACTGAAGTATTAGAAAAGTCAGGCCAGATTAGGGTGGTTCAAGTCAAGAGTTGCGATCCACCTGCTCGCAGACTTGCGATCAGTCTTTTTAGGGTTGTCCGATCCTTAAAAATCCTGATTGCGCAGTTACAAACGCACCTAAATTTACGTTTTATGGCTTTGTATCTTCAGGTACACCGTCTCCCAATGCGCTTTTTTTTTGTTTCTTTTTTTAACGTGTCTTGTTTTTGTCAGGATTTTTTTTTTCATCGATTTGTTTTAATGAAAAGATGTCTCCGAGGCACGACGAGAGACTTGTGAAGCGTTTGATCATGTGACTATGTAGTATAAGACAGATAAAATGACTTCTTTTTACCAGAGACCGTTAGGATCCAGGAACACCCAAAAGAAACCAAATGATAAAAAAAGTATTTTTTTTTGCCCTTTGCGCCTGATTTTTTTCCGATGCCACGGTGGAGATCTATAAATTTCAAGACAACTTAGCAGATCGCAAATTGGTGAACCACCTCTAAAGGTGGTTCACCAACTTTAAATTTTACTTATAATTTAAAGGCCCCGAACAAAACGTAAAACTTAAAAAAGGGCTGTAAAAGGGTTACTTGAACCACCCTATTGAATGCTGGAGGCACAACATAGATTTGAGATCAGACAATATCACACCCCATTAAATGAATACTGCACTCACTCATGCAATTTTAAATCAACTTTGATAAGACCTGCATATGGTGACTTTATTTTGCATTTTTTGCGGTAGCTTGGCAATAAAAGTAATTGATCCTCAACTTATTGATAGTCAGGGGTAAGCTCAGGGTCTGGGCAGCCACAAACCTCCAGCTTCTTGAGACAGGGACATGGAGCATCCAACAGAGTCCTATTCGGTGAACTGCAATGTTCTGATGTCCAGTAGTTCCAGTCTAGAGAGCCTAAATATCACAATCTTGGAGGCAAATCAGTAAGTGTCTTCCGACTCATCGTTGTCTTCAGACTCCTCAAGTACTAGCTTATTCACGAAAGATACGACACCGGATTACCCCTCCGGCCCCAACTGGTTTACTACACTTACCTTCATTGAACCACCAAATTCTGCTATAGCCTTGCATCCAAGAGGATAGTTTTTGACCTCAAGCTTTTCCTTCGCTTCAAATCAAGTAAATCAGGTTAGTATCATCAATTAGAATCTGAAGACATTTCACTGATTCTGTTATAGATTCCCATCTTCATGAACACTAACAAGATCTGCTTTGATTCTCATGTTTCAACTCATGAAGGCTTCTTCCCCATGAGGACTCGCAATCTCAGAGCTGATGAGCGTGGCCATATAATTGGTCTCCACAAGGGTGGACTCAACGGGACACAGATAGCTCAACGCTCAGGGCGCCCACGATCAACAATTGCTACGGTCATTCAGAAGTATAGAAGGACTCACACTACACCAAATGTCATCTTTACCGGGCGGTAAAGAAAACTACTGACATAGAAAAGTCCTGAGGCAACAGGAAGAGAGCTAAAAATCTGAAAAAATATGCACCTTGTTCCTAGATGTTGGGGCGTCATGATGAGTATTTTTTTGTATTTTACACGCAGATATTGGTTTATGTACTAACAATAAACGCTGAAAATCATCAAAAACTCACATGTAACAATACCTGAAATTTGGGTCATGAGTATGAAGACAATATTTTGTGGTCTAAAAACTTCAATAACTTTTGCAATTCTGCTCCAAATAACTCGATTTTTGGTTCATTCAAAAGCTGAAATATTCTCCTTCACACTTCATAATATTAGTAAGGTGCTATCTAGTCATTTAAACACTCTACATATGTTCAAACAGTTCTGCATGAATAGCTCTGTAGGATCTTTTTTAGACCAGCTACAGATGTGATGTCTTAATGAAAAATGTAGAGGAAAGGCTCACCTTTTTAATGCACTTCAAATCGAGTGATTTGATTCAGAACTGCAAAAGTTATTGATGTTTGAAGATTCCAAAATCCTGTCTTCAAAGTCAAGGGCCAAATTTCAGGTATTGTTACACGTGAATTTTTGATGATTTTCAGTGTTTATTGTTGGTACATTAACCAGTATCTGTGTGTAAAATACAAAAAAATACTCGTCATGACGCCCCAACATCTAGGAACAAGGTGCATATTTTTTCAGATTTTTAGCTCTCTTCCTGTTGCCTCAGGACTTTTCTATGTCAGTAGTTTTCTTTACCGCCCGGTAAAGATGACATTTTGTGTAGTGTCACACTTTGATACCTACCAAGCCCCCAGGCAGGCCAAAAAAGTTTTCAACTCAAAACCTTCATGATCTCGAGGATGTAGTCAAAAATCATTGACGGGCTTCACTTGGACATATCACCTCAAAACTCGACTTTGATATCAGTCCCACCGCAGCTTGGAAAGCTTTAAAAAAACTTGGCTACCACTCTCGAGTACCAGCTCCTAAGCCATTCCTCAAGGACAATCACATTGAGAGGCGACTTCAATTTGCACTATCTTATCAACATCTGACAGTTGATGACTGGAAAGACATCATCTGGACAGACGAGTCTTTGTTTGAGGTTGGAAAAAGGTCGGAGAAGATTCGAGTCTGGCGCAAATCCACCGAACGATTCAACAAAGGATGCCTCGTTCCAACTTTCAAGAGTGGTTGCTCATCTGTAATGATCTGGGGGGGGTTCACAAACACCAAGAAGCTGAATCTGGTCTTTATGGAGCCGGGAAAACGAAATGCCACCGACTTTGTTGCCCAAGCTTACAAAGGTAGCCTTGCACCGTTCCTTGCCTCTGACACTAGCTCTGAAAGCCTTGTATTGATGGAAGATAGTGCGCCGGTTCACACGAGCAAAGTCGCCAAAGAGTGGCGAGGAACTCATGGCGTTTCAAAGCTCGATTGGCCCGCAAATAGCCCTGATCTCAATCCAATAGAGAACATATGGCGTGATATGAAGCACTCGATCTCAAAAAATCATCAAGTTAAATCAGTGCAGGAAATGCGTTTGGCTGTGAAGCATGAGTGGGAAGCTATTGGAGAAGACAAGCTTCGTTCACTGGTAGAATCTACGCCACATCGCATCCAGGCTGTGCTGGAAGCAGACGGTGGTCATACTCGGTGGTGATATATTTGTAATACTTCCTTTTTGAAGTCTCATGTGTATTATTGTATTTTTCAAGTCCCTTGTTTGTTATAAGGTTTCTTTTGCCATCATCCTCATATCTATCATAAAGTTGCTCTGTGCAATTGCATCTGTAGTCCTTACCAAAAACAAACATTGATCTTCTTGATCGTTTGTTGTCTTCAAGAGAAAATCTTGCTACTACTAGTCAATTCAGTCAGTACAGGTAAGTGTAGTAAACCAGTCGGGGCCGGAGGGGTAATCCGGTGTCGTATCTTTTGTGAATAAGCTAGTACATCCTCAAGTGACGATGATGGTACAATAGAGCAAATCATCTACCTGACCTTCCAAAGAAGTGGGCAAAGAGTTTCTAACAAATGAATTCATACGTCCCGCTGTCAGTTTTCAGGAGATCATACATAGAAAGCTTCAGATCAGCAGGGTCAAAGAAGAAGAAACATTCCCACAGGAATCATGAACTCATTGAACTAGATCAAGAACGTCAATTCACGCACGGAGATTTTGTTCAAGCATGCAACCTAGAAGCCAGATAGGCAAGATAGATCTACGGCCGAAAGAAATACGCCAACTATATAAAGAAGCACATGAAAATCATTGAAAAGATGAAAGAACAAAACAAGTGCTGGTTAGTCGCGTTTTGCTATCATCTCGCCATCAGAATGGAAATTTTTAGAGGCCAAACAAATAGCAAGGGAAAGAAGGAAAAGAAGAAGAAAATGTCATTACCGAAAGGTAGAAAGAAGAGAGTGGAAGAAGAAGCGAGGTGGGACACCAAAGCAGCTGGCAAATTAAAGTTCTATGAAACTGACCCATACACTCTGGGCCACGTGAAATACGGAGTCGATTTCTTTACAGGAAGAAACAAAGATGAGTCAGATCTGTCTCAACACGACGAAGATTGCTCGGCGGTGGCTTCTAAAAGGCCGTTGAATCAGAAGAGTAACACAAAGAAGCACTACAACAACAGGCCCTGAGGGAGATCAAGACCAGGAGGGAATAACTACCCACACAAAACAACGGTAAATAACTGTCTGAGTTTTCCTAACCGCAGAACATTCCATCCTCATCAAAAGAAAAGAGAAATAGTTACTCACAACTACGTATTTGCCTAAACAGTACTTTGGAAACCAAAATGATCGAGTTGTTCAATCACAATCAAACCCGATAGCGAGTACCAGCCAGTTGGTGGAACAAAATCCCCAAAGCGGAAACACAACACAGGGAGAAAACTCAAAGTTGCAAGGAAGTACTGGTAGAGTCAACTACCATGCCCAAAAGTGAGCAGAAGCATCTAATCACATTCCATAGAGAGATAGACTTGCTGATGAAATTTGTTGAAATTTCTAAATGCTGGTCCGAATACAAATTGGGTCAACGTAAATTTTCAATCCAAAAATTTTCTTACCTATCACTCTGCTTATCTCGTGTACTATGATTGTGGGGAATTCTTGGTTCTTGATATCCTTGTTTTGTAACTGGTACACAATTAGAAAATGAATACATTCTTAGAATTTGAAATATGATTCCCTAAACCAATGGTTAAAATTCCGAAAACAATAGACCCAGCCGAGAAAAAATACCCGAGAGAGATCCTGAAGTGGTAGTTATTGGGATAGAGAGCAGAGATGACGACAAAGAGTCAATCGAATCAACCCATTCCTCTCAAGACACTGAGGATGGGAAAGCAAAAGTCCCTTTACCGTTGAATCAAAGGAAATCATTCATAGTGCCAGTAGACTCAGTATGGCCGGCCGCTGTTAATTCACATATGGACATCAGGACATGGATTGCACTGATGGAGAAAGTAGGCCTTCAAGATGACATACCGTATATTGAACAGGGTTTCAGAGAGGGTTTCTGCTTGGGAATACCACGACACAAAATCCAAGGGATGAAATGGTTCACACCCCCGAACCACGCATCAGCAATACTAGCCAGAAGAGAAATCGAAGCTACAATGACAAAGGAAGCACAAGAGGGTAGACTGTCTGGGCCATTTACGAAAGAGGAGGTGCACAATAGCTATGGGTTTTTCCGGTCAAACCCGATGGGAAGTGCGGTGAACGGAGACGAGTCCATTAGGCTCATTAATGATCTGTCACACCCTAAACATGACAATGACATTCCATCAGTCAACTCCTTCGTGAACAAAAAGAATTATGAAACTTACTGGGACAGGTTTAGCACGGTAGCAAAATTCCTATGCAACAACCCGGGAGAGTGGGAGTTGGCCTTTTTCGACTGGGCAAAGGCGTATAGACAACTCCCAGTACACCCTTGTCAACAACGATTTCTATGCATAATTGATTTCTACGGCAGAGTATGTATAGATCTCGCGGTGGGATTTGGAGGTGTAGCCAGCTGTGGGGTCTTTGGCGGACCGGCAGAAGTCTGGAAGTCAATAATAAAGACAATTCTTAAACTATGGGCAATTTTCCGCTGGGTCGACGACAACCTCATATTGAGGAGACTGGGAGACAAAACCTCATTAGCAGACATCATGAACCTGAGCAATACGTTAGGAGTGAAAACTAACATGGCCAAAAACCATGATTTCGCTGAAGAACAATGTTATACAGGTTTCATCTGGAACAAGAAAAATCACACAGTAAGACTACCAGCGGAGAAGTTGGCGGAAAGACTTCAGATAGTAGAAGACTTACTTGTGGTAGACCAAACATGGAGTTTTGACACAATCGAAAGTCTGGTGGGGAAGCTGGGACACACGGTACACATAGTTCCGCACATGACAGCTTACCTACACTCGTTCTATAGATGGTTGAAAAGCTGGAAAGAAAAACAAGCACTACGGACAACTCCAGAAGACTTCAGGAGCAATCTGCTAGAATGGAGGATATGTCTATCCAATTTCAAGTCACTCACCTTGATTCCAAACCCAAAACCACTGGAGGTAGAGTGGGTAGGCGACGCTTCCTCATCCTTTGGAATCGGGGTGTTAGGAGGTGCCAACTGGGCATGCTTCGGATTTGTAAAGGGTTGCCAAAGTCTAGATCTAGTTTTGGACAAGCGCACAATTCCTTGGGCAGAAACGGTTGCTGTCAGGCTAGGGCTCTTGGTGTTAGCAAAAGTGATGAACATACAAGGGAAATCCTTTCGGGTGGACACAGATAATACGACTACCCAATCAATGATAAAAAAGAGAAAATCCAAAGATAAGCAAACAAATGAAGAGTGGAAACAGATACAAAGGGTACTTACGGTTTTAGGCTGTAACATCAAAGAGAGACGTGTTACATTGAAAGAGAATAAGGCGGATAGCTTATCAAGAGGCTACCTAGGAGACCTTTTTTGGTACAATGAAGTCTTAGTAACTGTCCCGACTGATCTGAATCACATACTTTCCCAGACATCACCGACAGAAGGACACCCACTGTCAAATGGGAAGAAGGAAAGAAAGTCTTTCCTCAGAAACCGCCAACCAAACGAAGGAGCTGATCCGCCTGACAAAGTTGTTTAAATCCTTTTGGCAGGATGCTCGAGGTGTTGATAAATTGGAAGAAGACAAAGTACAACAACACTTCCTAAGAGGTACATGGGCGGATGGTACTCTAAAACATTACAACTCAGCAATAGTGAAACTCATACGGTTCTCAATAGTGAAAGGAATACACAGGGAAGAACTCTTACCAATCTCTCCCAAAACCTTAAAATTATTTATTGTCTGGGCATCAAAGAAACAAGAAGAAAGGGCGATAGTGATGAGTCAGTCAGCTCCTCGACGATCAAAGCATACATAGCGGGCGTAAAAGCCTGGCATATATTTCATAACCAAAAGTATCCAGACGACGTAGACTCAGCGGCAGCTGGACTTTTGAAAGCATCAAGGAAAATAGAAGCAGAGTTCAAAGAACGGGACAGGAAATACCCACCAGTACTGATTTCAGATTTAGTAATCCTTTTGAACAAATTAGAAAATGAAGGGGAAAAGGGAGTAGGGGTCCTAGCGCTAGCCCTAGCAGCCTTCTGGGGCACAGCTCGATTAGGAGAGCTGATAACTGACAACCCGAACAAAAGCTTACCTACATGGGAGGATGTATCCTGGGGTCCAAATAGCTCCTACGTTAGAATTTTCAGACTCAGTGCGAAGACCACAAAGCCAGGCGAAAAACAATACATACACTTACACAGACAAAAATCAAAACTCGATCCTGTGAGAGCAATGGAGAACTGGTTTGATTTGAAAGAGAGGAAGTTATCAGACGGGATATTCATCCTGGGCTCAGGTTTAGAAAAGACTAGGTTGAAGAAAAGTGAAACCATGGCTTACCTTAGAAACATATGGAATAAACATAGATTGAAGAAGGATCAATTGTTATTCGGTCATTCTTTCAGAATAAGCGGAGCCTTGCTCCGTTGGAACCTTGGCGCTTTGAGAGAAGAATTGAAATCACAAGGTAGATGGATGTCCGAGGCTTATAAGATTTACCTGAGGAAATTCTCAGCAAAAGATTACGCAAAAACCGTTAAACCATTAGAAGCTCTACGGGTAGATTAGTAACTGGTAGCTTATTTGTTTAAAGTTTCATCATGCAGTTCAGAGGAAGCGGGTAATACAGAAAGTATTCAAAATTCAACTGACTTTATGCAGCCACAAAATATTTGACACTGTACAGTCAAAGTTCAAATGTAAGGTGAACAGATGATCAACTATACAAGCATTTGGAGGAGAAGAACAGAATTAAGGAGCAAGAAACTCTCTTCAACAGAGTTTAGGGGCTTCTCAGAGCTCTCGTCTCAAGCCGACAAGAGTTTTGGGTGCTGAGAAGCCCTAGTCTCCGGGAGTTCTGGTCTCACCAATGAGGTGAAAATGCTGAGACTTCTAAGGAATCCTTAGCCTTTTCCCTCAAAGGCCTCCCCCACACCACTAATAGTATATATAAGTTTAACTACAAGGTTAAACAAAATGTCTACTGTGGTAGACCAGTGCTCATACAAGAGACAAAGACTTGTTAGAACTGAGCAAAAGTTATAACTATGGTTTAAGAATCCCTGCTCAAATACCATAATCACTTTGTACAGGAGTCCTTAAGTTTTCCCGCAGAAGACTGAAATGGATTGAAAGTGTTCCCAAAGCCTGAGACAGTGCTCTTCAGTCCATTTCAGGCTGAAGCGGGTAAGTTGCTAAGACGGTGTGGAGTCACAGGCCCGGGACTGGTGAAAGGTCACCATCACAAGCGTGTGACAGATGAGTGTGGTGCCCAGGAGAAAATTCTCTTTTCCCCTGTATTGGCAATCCCTCACTCTCTCACCCCACAACTCTCCGTCGCTGTCAACTTTGCTTTCTCTATTCTTAAGACTTGTTAAGGGCTTCTAAGCTCTTACAAAATTTTGACCCGCCCGCCTGCCCGGTGCTGAGAAGCCCTAGTCTCTGGGAGTTCTGGTCTTGCCAATGAGGTGAAAATGCTGAGACTTCCAAGGAATCCTTAGCCTTTTCCCTCAAAGGCCTCCCCCACACCACTAATAGTATATATAAGCTTAACTACAAAGTTAAACAAAATGTCTACTGTGGTAGACCAGTGCTCATACGAGAGACAAAGACTTGTTAGAACTGAGCAAAAGTTATAACTATGGTTTAAGAATCCCTGCTCAAATACCATAATCACTTTGTACAGGAGTCCTTAAATTTTCCCGCGCAAGACTGAAATGGATTAGCTATTTTATTTTTTTATTTTTTATTACTACATTTCACATTACGTGAAAGGTCTTTACCCAGGCCTAACCCGGATCCTTGCTTCAAATCCCTTATAGGTCTTAGGTAGTTTTTTATGTTTTTTTATTATTTAGTGTAGTTCTGCTAAAATTTACAGTTGTATTGGAAAATCCCAGTCACCAGTTCAATTCCTCATCCCTTTACACAGTATCTTTGTTTATTTTATTTTATTTTATTTATCATCACAAGTAACAAGGATTACAGGAAATTGGAAATCACCATAGTTTTGCATCAACACTTTGTGTAGTGTAGGGTACTATTGGAATATGCCTGTTCTTTTGGATCTTTTAGAATTATTAGAACAGTGTTACAGGTTAGAATTGTGAAGATAGAAAGTTGTTAAGAATTGCTCCTGTGTTAATTTTTTTTATTCTTGAACTTTTATTTGAAGGTTGAGGGCAGTCTACGACAATCTTAGTTTCATCCGCCTTGTTACTCTTTCTGCGCAGTGACTCTTCCCCTCTCCGGCTCAGCCTACACCACACAGTGTAGGAGTTCTACACCGTGAGCTTTGTCCTTGGAGCTTTTGACAAAGGTTGTGCAAGAAATCAGCAAGGGAGTGGTTTTATCATTGAGATTGAGATGAGTGGAGTTTGTCAATTGAGATTGAGGAAAGTTAGTTGAGTTAGGCACGTTCAGCAAGGGCTTGCTGTGCTTTGGATTCCGATTGGAATTTCAGGATTCCCCGGGAATAGCCATAGCTGATTGGTGAGCTTGTGGATGTGTGTGCAAATATCCATTTCTGGGGTGGGCTTTTAAAAAAACATCCAAGGGGTTTACATCCTTTTTCAAGTGTAAACTGATTGATAGGCAAAATTAGAGATTTGGTGCTCCAATTAGCGATTGACAACCTAAAAACTTTACCCTCATTTGGTTGTGTAAGAGGTCGCATGCAAAATTCTAACTTACATATGTCAAATTAAATTCTTACACTCAATATTGAGTGTAAATCATTGAGTGTAAAATTTTATTGACCCATTTTCAATACAGAAACATATTCAAGCTTCTCAGTATGCTGTGTACTCCTACCTCACAGCTTGCACACTCAATTTAATCACTATTCAAATTTTTGGCACCCACCCACTATCCCTGGGGTCTGATACCTCCCACTCCTCAGCATTTGGTGTGAGTCCTCCCTCAGGCCTCTCCTCAATCCATGGCTAGATCACCAAGAGGATACGGATCCCTCAGGTCTAGTTGGAAACCTGAGAGAAGCCCCAAGGCCTAAAACACTCCTACCCTCCTAGACTACCCAACAAAAAGCCTACTAGGGGCAGAAGTGGAAGGACTTGAATGTTAGGTCTGGCATTATGGTCCCCACCCTGAGTAGAGCCTAAGCTCTGAACACACATACTCCAAGAGAGGAGCAGACAGAAATGATGACAAAAACTACCTTGACATAAGATGATTGAAAGAATAGAAAAAACCCATGAAGCTTAAACCTCAAGCTCTTGCACTGGATCCAGTGATCAACCAGCGGGTGCAAATATCCAACAAACAGCAATTGCCCCTGAGATTACACAGAAAAGCGAAGAACATCCGTCGCAGTGGCATCTGATCTTTAGAGCCTTACTGGCTTCGCAAGAACAATTTTGTAAAAGAAGCTGGTCAGGATTTTCTGAATCATAGACCTTGATCTGTCCACAATACCCAAAGACACCCTGATCTGATTCATCAGTTGGGACCAAACCGCCCGCCGTAGAATCGTTAGAGTTTTTGCCGTTCAGCAGACCACCCACTCCCTGTGCTATACGGCGCATTTCGTCCTCACTGTACACCGTACGCTGCATACGAGGTTGTGAAGGTGCTATCATGACTGCTTCTTGCTTTTCCTGTCGACCACGGATGGTTCTTCTCACAGTCATCTCCCCTTCCCTTTTATTGTATTCCAGCTCACATGCTGTTCCTTCTTCGATTCTTCGGTGCAATCCCTCTGTACCAGGACTCCATTTAATTGCCGAAGCCACTCCAGAATTGAATCCCCTCGAGTCCGTCGCAGCGGGCACATACGACGAGGCTGCCGCGTCTGAAAATCCTGTAAGGTTACAATTGACACGGCAAGCGAGACTGACAAGTAATGCGAGAATAACAGCTATCATTTTTGGTAGATTAAGAACACCTAATCATGAAATGTTGCTGAAAAACACATGTAAGCCAATCAGGATCTTGTGAACAAGCATGAAGAAACATACATCAAAACTGTGTACTGGAGGAGTTCAATTCTAATTGTAATCAACAATATCTCAAGTAAACAGGGGTCTGTTGAGATGTCGTTTTTGAGGCCAATCTGGTGGTATTCAAGAGCGTATTGACTGTAGATAGGTTAAATTCAATGTTGTGCATAAGTCATTGACATCTCTTTGTATGTTTCTCTGGTTGCAAGTCGAGTGGAAATGTACGCACCCAATGTGATTAATCAATGCAATCTCAAGAAAATAGGTGTCTGCTGAGATTTTTTTTGGAGCTAGTATGGCGTGACTAAAGAGTGTATCAACTGTAGATCTTGTATGATAGACATTGTGGATAAGTCATTGTCATTTCTTGAGGTTATCCGGTCGCAAGTTGAGCGGAAATGTACACACCCAACGTAAGTACTAAAGGTTCTAATGGTCTGAATCACCAAGCAAAGATTTCGAATGCCAAAACTGTGCTTCGACTCAAAGGATCACAATCTTTAAGATTGAGCTAAGCTCTAACAAGCGAGGACAGTGCAATGATTAAGTTGAAGTACCAAAATCTTTGACGTGGCTAGAGCAAGAGAGTAGGGCCAGCTTTGCGGTTGTGCTAGTGCAGAATGACGGTTTAAATAAGTTGATGATGGGAAATGCGCTAGGGCATGTTAAGGGATGTCTCACATATCAGTTGTGGAACAAGTCTACATAATGTTCTGCGCGCTCTCGATTCGGGAGGCCCAGGCCCGCGATAATATTTACAATCTTGTCGCCAAATTGAACTATTGGCCACGTATCATCTATACCAAATTGTTTTGCATTCTGTGGAGCCACGTTTGGGAGATCACTGCGCACTGATAGTGATACCTTTGAGTTCTCGCATCCTCCAGTCTGCCGCCTCGGTTTCTTGGAGCAAAACATTGTCACAAAGCAGTCAATGACATGACCCGTGATGTCCCCTGATATCCCCTTTTATTGCCCACGGGATCCGAAGCAGTGTCACATGAAGTTTTCTAATGCAGTTGCATCGTTATCTTTCGGAAGATCCTGGTTGTGGAACGATCCCACATATCTAATGTTCTGCGCGATCCCGATGTCGATCTCGACACCAGGCCCGCAAACGCGCCAAATTGAACCCTTGACCATGTCCTAGGGATCCCGGATTGTTTTGGAGCCTATCAGGACATGTTTAGGAGATCTCTGTTCAGTGATACCCGCAAGTTGGTCCAATACTTATGAGCAGGTCTCTTTGTGTGTTCTTTTATATTCACAATCCCTTGGTTCTGCACCCACATTGTGAGTCAATCCAATTCTTATGATTTTTTTTTGAAAGTTAAGATGTTCAATAATGACTGAGATATGTTGATGTATGCATCAGTATCCACATCATCCACTTTATCTCTACTAATCATATTTGCAACCTCTTTTTGTTTTTAATTTTAACTCACCCTTCCTATAGAAGTACAAGCTTTAGACAAGTGTAAAGAGTTCTCAGTAAACAGTGAGAGAACTCAATACTGAGGATAAAGCAGATAGGAATCCGTCGTTCCTTGATCATGTTTTGCCTGGACTAATTTGTCTTTACTGCTGAACACTATCGTTGTGTACAATGCCCGGGAAATGCGAGTTAATCAGTCTAACTGAAAAGGTTTTGTACAATATTAATATACCAACGCGAAAGACTACTCTGGGGTTTAGCTAGATCCAAAAGCCACAAGTAAAGAATATTAGCTAGAGGTTCTGATCCACATCAATATCATGCTTAAAGTATGATGATGTCTATAGATGACCACACTCGACTCAAATCTGTCATCGATATGAAAACTTCTTTTGCTATGTAGTTCCAGGATCGAATCTGAAATACTCACGACGGAGTTGTTTTTGTGTCTCTCTCCATTGAGAGATGTCAGTAATAGTTTGGAATAATGTCTAGCAAATGACATAGCACTTTGTGAGCTTCAGCCCAATTTGTAACTTTGTATTAAAGCAACATCAGTGACATTCCAATGTGATTGACTGTACCAAGGCGAACGCTGTTATTCAATTCTTACCACGTGTTGACTCATTAGTCACATAATTCTAGCATGCTCTTTTAAAAGTCTTGACATGAGTATAGTTTCATCATTTAGGGTCAATTTGCTTTGAGACAAAGTTCCATGTAGTCCTGAGCCAAGTCGTGAATGGTCGTGAATGGGCCATTGAATTGCTCGAAAGGCAACACCACACACTGTTGATTCATATATTGACGCATCATCGAAGTTATATGTATCTTCAAGAACGAAAGCAAAACTTGAAATTGAGGTGAGAGACCATGAAATAACGGATAGTATCGTGGCTTGAAGATGTTGCGGTTTTGTGTAGATACATATTTGTAATTTTGGTTGGCAGAGACGTAGGTCGAAGGAAATGAGAAGGGGTGTTTCAGTGTGCTATGAGGTTGTGGAGATCTAGTAAATTTTGATTGTAATTGTGTTTTTTGAGCAAGATAGGGTGGTTGTGGAAATGAAAAAGGTATAAGTATACTGATATTACTGGAAACAAAGAGAACTGATCTGTCAAAATATA
Organism: Melampsora larici-populina 98AG31; assembly: GCF_000204055.1. Lineage (NCBI taxonomy): Eukaryota > Fungi > Basidiomycota > Pucciniomycetes > Pucciniales > Melampsoraceae > Melampsora > Melampsora laricis-populina. The sequence goes on along the minus strand of NW_006768800.1, from coordinate 87,075 downwards.
AAATAGGGAGAAAGGGATTCGAATCAATGGTACACCAATAAGTGAATCTAATGATTTTTTTCCATTGGTCCATTCAGCGTATTATCCAATTCCTGATCATCCAATGAATAAATGATCAGTATAGAACCTCTTGTCCTCAACATATCTAGGTGATGAGAGAAATGAATATACAAACCAAGATTTGGACTGATGTTAATTCATCAGTAAGATGACATTGAATTCCACGAGATTCAAAGGCTTCCAACAATTCAGAATAAATCTCTTGATATTTAGATTTTTCATCTGTAGTAAAGACAAAGTGTTTAAAATTAGGCAATTTTTCGAAAGCATTCACATTAGCCTCTTTCAGAACGTCTCGCCAATAATGTTCAGTTTCATATAAGTCTGCAACAATTGTTCTAATATGTTTGAACATCGGTTCTTGCAACCAATAAATGTCTACAAGACATTGGGTTGCGATAACTCTTAAGTTTGGGAAGTCCAAATCTGTAACACTTTTGTCAAGTTGATCTTCGATGAAGTATGGAAAGATACCTTCCAGCGTATCTTTGATTGGCTCCAGAAGTAATCGTAAATCCACAGGAGGTTGGATACGAGTATAAAAGTCAATGAATTTTAAAGTGTGTTTTGAAGCTTGAACAATATCGTGTATCCCTCCTAAATCGCCGCCATAGGTAAAAGCGAAGTAACGTAATTTTGATAGACTTGGTGGTTTCAAGTCCAAATGTCCTAATGATACACAATTGAGTGATAAATGTTCGAGGTTTGGTATTGATAAAAATAATTCTGATAATGAAGGTAGATCGTGTGTTTCATACTCATACCGGCTGAACCAATGATTAAATCTCATGGATAAAGATTTCAGATTGTCAATGGTCTTGATGGCTTCCATTAAATGTGGAGAGATTTGCATTGCACATCGAAAAGTAATCGTTAAGCTTCTCAAGCTTTGGCCAAGTAATTTGATAATTTTAGCTAATTGATCCATTGTTGGTGGATTTGATGTTCCGGGAATTGAAAACTCTGCTGATTTCGAATTCCAAAGGTCGTTCATCTTCAACCTTTTAACAGGACATGGAAGATTAGGTCCAAACAAATCATTACTCCAATTGTCTATAATGACTTGTGCACGTTCTGAATCGGATATCTCGATTGTTTGGAAATAAAATTGTATAACAGCCTTAGACCAAGTCTTTGAAACCAATCGTAATTTGATCAATTCTGTATATGATGACTTTTTAAGGTAAGGTTCCGAATCAGGTGCATCGTTTACAAGAATATCTTTATCTAATTGATCCACATATTCTCCTAGGATTTGATTGAGCGTTTCAAATGGTAAATCAATGATTCTATTCATCTTGTAGTCTTATAATCTGGTTTGTTGCTTTTCTTCTAGCGATTTTTGATTTATAAAAACATGAGTGATTTGGATTTACTCGTGGGTTGTTGTCAACGTGTTTTATAATGTCCCATTCGATCGATCAATAGGATTTTGGTGATTGTCGTTCATTCCACTTGCTACGTAAGTTCGTTCTTCAAAACCGTTTGATCATCTTTGATGTCTCTTGACAAAAGCTGACTTCAGTTTACTTTTCTGACCCGACCTCATCACATCACCCAGCCCTGATCCTATCAAAATAGTCTTGGCATGGCCGAGCCCAGGTGGCGTGGCAGCCCCGACTCCCCGAGCAGACAGGCGGACAGAGCTGGGGCTCATCAGTTTAAGTACAACTTCAAAAACGGCCAACAGATTCACATGAAAAGGGGCATCAAGACTATCTCTGGATATTACCTCGATTGAACAAATATGACATTGTAAGGGACCTCGACAGCATCTCACGAAGAAATTCAAGTCACACATTGTTTTGAAAATCAAGAATCACTATATAGAACAAAAAACAACAAGGAAGATAAGATCATGAAGGGATTTGATAATTTACCATTCGAAATTATTCATCAAATCCTAACAGAATATGTGAATCAATTAGATAAAGAATGGCGAGTAAACGACATGACTGCTTCGGAACCTTACCTTGAGGGATCATCATACACAGAATTGATCAAGCTACGATTTGTTTCTAAAACTTGGTCTAAAGCTATTATACAATTTTATTTCAAAACAATACTAATATATGATGAAAAACGCGCAAATGTGATACTAGAGAATTGGAGGGACTTGTTCGACCCTGATCTTCCGTGTCCTGTTAGGAGATTGACGATCGAAGAGCTTTGGGATTCGGAAGTTGAAGATCCTATAACTCGCGAACAATCAGGATCGCCTTCGATGAATCAACTAGCCAGAATGATCAAATTACTTGGTAAAAACTTGAAGAGGTTAAAAATCACTTTTAGATGTGGCATGCGGATTTCAGCTCATTTGATGGAAGCTATCAAGACTATTCAAGATTTGAAGTCATTATCACTTACATTTAGTTTTCACAGATCCTATGGAACACACGATCCACGATCATTATCAGAACTGTTTTCATTATTACCTAACCTTGAACATTTATCACTTCACTGTGATTCATTAGGACGTTTGGATTTGAAACCGCCAGCTCTGTCAAAATTATGTTACTTTTCCTTTACCTATGACAACCATTTAGAAGGGATTCACGATATCATTCAAGCTTCAAAACAAACCCTGAAATTCATTGCATCTGATACTGATATTCACCCTCCTCCAAGTTTACGACCACTCCTTGGACCCATCAAAGATACATTAGAAGGGATCTTTTCATTCTTCATCAATACTCAACTTGAAAAAAGTGTTACAGATTTAGATTTTCCAAACTTAAGAGTCATTGCAACCCAGGGTTTGAATTATCCCATCACGTCAGAAATTCATTGGTTGCAAGTCCCAATGTTCAAGAATGTGAGAACAATTGTTGCAGAACTAATATCCGCTGAATATCAATGGCAGTGTGCTTTAAGCGTAGTCAACGCAAAAGCTTTCAAGACAATACCCAATTTCAAACAGATGGTTTTCACCACAAATGATGAAGAATCTGATATTCAAGAGATTGATCCCAAAGTGTGTGAAGCATTGGAATCTCATGGGATTCAGTGTCACCTCACTGATGAACTAACATCAGTTGAAATCATGGTTTGTCTTTTTGCCCTATCACACATACATCTTGAAGAGTTTTTGAAGATTTCACACTGATTTTTTCAATTGATGACCAGAAATTAGATCTTGAACTCAATGGACCAATAAAATAAGTCAACAGATTGATGATCATTGGCAGGTAAGTAATCTTAAATGGAAACCAAAACTTTCAGATCTATCCCAATCACACTCATGTTCATCTTGGGGACTTGATCAAAAAGGTGCTGAGCTAGAACCAGAACACAGACGCGGAATTCAAATCAAAAATATCTTATTGGTTAAAGAGGCATCATGGAACTTGAAAAAGAAGCAAGAAAATATGATTGAATGAGCATTTGAAGAATTCAAACCTGTATGTTACTCCATTGATTGTTTGGTCATGTGCACGTACAACCTTCAGCAAGTTATGATACACCACCAACCCCCGACGTCACCGCAGTGCACCGCAGTTTTGCTTAAAACTGCGGTGCACTGCGAAATTATACACATGCGTGACGTTGCGGTGCGCAAGTCGCGCAGTGTACTTACAAGGCGTGATCCCCTGCGATGATGCATAGCGCAGTGTGGCGCACCGCAGTGGCGCAGTAATTGCGCGTATAATTGTAAATAGCACAAAATAACAAAATCAAGTGACCATGACTTTAGACAGTGAGACTAGTAGGAAAACCAACAACTAACATAGATGAAGAAGTAGGAGAGAGTCAAAACAATAAAGATAATTGTTTCAGAGAAAACAATTGAACAAAACAAATGTTTTAAAAAGATAGAAAATTTTCACAAAAGCTTATACCTTTGCCACTTTTTTCTTCTTGGCTATACCGGCCACAAGCTGTTCAACAGCTGCCACCGCCTTTCCTAGCTCTCCATTTGGTACAAACTTTTGCTTGAGCCATTGGCAGATGCCAACAGCTCTTTCAATCGATCTCAAAGTGAGTCCCCCTCGTCGGTTAGAACACACGATTGCCGCAGTTGAGAAAGTCCTCTCGACGGCGCAGGATGATCCAACGCAGCAGAGGTAATCACGAGCCATCTTAGCGAGTTTTGGAAATTGCTTTTGATTCATCTGCACGATAAAGTTGACGTTAGTTTCTATACAAAGAGAAGGAAAACAAAGGTTACGTACACGCCACCATTGAAGTAAGTCCGTGTCATGCTCACATGGACGCATTCCTGATAGATACTGATTGACTTCTTCATCGCTTGTAAGAGTTTTGGTAGAAGAGGCACCAAAAACATTAGACTCATCCAAAGGGTCGAATTGTTCTGGTTCAGTATTAGCCAAAGAAGTCGGCTTTGAAGCAAAATCAGGACAATTGTTTTCATATTCAGAAAACTTAAGGCGAAATAGTTCCTCGGCTCGGTTCGCATAGTCAGGATATTTGTTATTGAAATACTCTATTCGGAGCCGTGGATTAAGTACTGCCGCCATAACAATTGGATCGCAGTGGAGAGCTTCCGTCTGATAATCTCGGAGTTGTGTAATCATACGAGTGATCATTTCCGATAGGCCTTGATGTTGCGTTGTCTGCTTGATGTCAGCCAATACCAAAATCAATCCAGAATACTGGAAGAGGACGGAGGCACCAGTGGGCCCGTCACCTTCCATTTTCTTCGTGGATCGTAGAAAGTGCTGAACAAAAATTCAAGTATAGAAAAAATCAGTTGAATGCAATTAAAAAAACAATGAAATAATTTTACCCCCAGGACATCATTCAAAGACTCGATTGCCTTCCATTCGTCTGGAGCTATCGTAATACCTTCATAAAAGCCTTCTTGATCTTCGTTGATCATGAAGTTAATGACCTAAATATGAATAGTAGTAAGAATTTTGAAAAGGAAGAATATTTATATGAAAAAAAACTTACCGATTTAGCTTTGCACAATCGTGTTTGAGCATCAAGCCATATATTCCATCTTTGACCATGAGCAGCAATCAGTCCACGACCCTCAAAACCTAGCTGAGACGCGCAAGTCTTGAAATGATTAAGTCGAGGTGCACTCGAAGTAATCAATTTGTTAATTCTTCGCACCTTTGAAAACATATTTCTTCATCAGTATAATTAATTCATAACACATATCAGGTGTGACTAAGACTTACCTTGGTGACTGCTCGAGGTAAGAGTAAAGCGTCAGGCTTCTGGACCTTGTAGTCGGATGCGTTTGCCTCGTCATCTGAGTCGTCACTGGCCTCTATGTCATTTCCTGCCACAGTCAACCCTTCATGTGTAACCTCCTCGCTATCTGTATCAATGTCGCCGTCCGGTAATCCGTCTTCATCAACCACTTTGCCGTCAGCCATTACAATCTTCGGTGGGGGAAGATGATTGTCGGGAAGAAGGAGTCGTAGGCGTTTTCCAGAAGGGACCGTGGGTTTGATTCGGCCGTGATCTCCTAATCCAATTACTTCGAGCCCAGATTTAACTGTTAATGCTAGCTTGTGACAGTAGCATCTGATCTGATTTCGAGATGAATCCCAAAAGATTGGGTCATCGCAATCCATGAACATTTTTTGAAGCTTGGTTGCCAATATTGGGTTGCTTGATCCTGAGTCAGTCGTCTGCGCTATCATGTATATTCGGAAAATAATTAGCAAGAGACAAATAAACATAAAAGAAAGCAAAAAAGAAAAGATACTCATCTTTTTATGAAGACCATGTCGGATAAGGAATTTCCCTACAGGTCGAGCTAATAAAGCTCCATAATGATTCCATGCGATTAGTTTCAATGTCAAGTGTGTGACATGAAACTCCCAGTCTTCATCTATATAGGACACCGCCACTCCAATGAAGGCACGTTTACCACCTTTGGTGGTCCATACATCGTGTATGACACAGACTTTCAAGTCAAGAGCCTATGATAGTATCCAGTAACTCATTGAGTATGTGATCAAAGCAAAATATCAAAAGGAATAAAGGAAATATTAAAACATATTCAATAAACTTACCTGAAGGGTTTTAACCAGGTTACCACGAAATTCCTCAAAGTACTCCATCGCACGCCGAGCCGACCACAATGCTGACCAAAGAGTAGCATTCGGATTGCATAAAGAAAAGGCCGCTTGAAGATAAGGATCTTCCATACAAAGCCAAGGGATGCAGTTTCTTAACAGCCAAAGAACGAGTATCATGTTCAATAATGAAACCGAAAACTTAGGTAAATTTAAGAAGTTGGCAAGTGATTCCTTTTCGTGATGATGATTCTGAGCATTCGCTGCAGCCAATCTTTGAGCTTCTTCTTCCTGATAAGTCGGAGGAAGATTGGCACCGGCAGCGATCGCATTTTCTTGACCTTCGCAAGGTTTTCGACCAAGGTCGCCATCACGGTGGCCTCTCAAGTTGAATTTGCTCCTTGCATTGATCTTGTACTCGCCGTCACACCATAAGCATGTGTGATAGCATGGCTTTTCGCCAGGTTTCTAGATTTCAAAATTAGATTGAAATTCATTACAATGAAAGAAAATATAGTAACTTGATGAAAATGACATTACCGGATCTTTCAAATTACCATCTGCATCTTTCCCATGATGTGCAGGAGAGTAGTATAACTTAGGCAGGTCGTATACAACTTTGGACTTTTCAACAGGAGGTGGTATTTCTTCAATGTCCGAGTCTTGGTCCGGGTCGATATTGGCAGGCATTTTGTAGTTCTTTGACTTAGGAGACAGGGACAAAAGTAAGTGAATGTTAGAATCATGGAATGACAAAGCAAGTTAGAGAGGACTTACCTGTTTCTTACGCTTAGATCCAGCAGATTTTTTTTGAACCGAAGACTTAACCAAAGATTTGACCGAAGATTTGACGACTGGGGCTTTTCGAGTGCGCTTTCCATTGGCGGGATCAACAGTGCTTTCAAAAGAGTTGTCTGCAGATTCGTGTGGCTGAGGATCCTCCTCCGCATCTTCCTCTTCGTCTTCAGTGACATAGTTAGGATCTTTGTCATCTTCGGGTTCGGATTCGATGGCTACAACTGTCTTCTTGACTGCAGATTTACGGACAGCAGCGGAAGAAGTCTTTGAAGATGATGTAGATTGAGATGGGATTGAGGCTTTTGACTTGGACTTGGCGGAAGAACTCGTTTTGTTTGTGTTTTGTTTCATTTTGTGAAAATAAAAATTAGGTAATTTGTGAGATTTAGATAACACTACACCAAATGTAATCTTTACCCGGCGGTAAAGAAAACTACTGACATAGAAAAGTCCTGAGGCAACAGGAAGAGAGCTAAAAATCTGAAAAAATATGCACCTTGTTCCTAGATGTTGGGGCGTCATGATGAGTATTTTTTTGTATTTTACACGCAGATATTGGTTTATGTACTAACAATAAACGCTGAAAATGATCAAAAGCTCACATGTAACAATACCTGAAATTTGGGTCATGAGTATGAAGACAATATTTTGTGGTCTAAAAACTTCAATAACTTTTGCAATTCTGCTCCAAATAACTCAATTTATGGTTCATTCAAAAGCTGAACTATTCTCCTTCCACTTCATAATGTTAGTAAGGTGCTATCTAGTCATGTAAACACTCTACATATGTTCAAACAGTTCTGCATGAATAGCTCTGTAGGATCTTTTTTAGACCAGCTACAGATGTGATGTCTCAATGAAAAATGTAGAGGAAAGGCTCCCCTTTTTAATGCACTTCAAATCGAGTGATTTGATTCAGAACTGCAAAAGTTATTGATGTTTGAAGATTCCAAAATCCTGTCTTCAAAGTCAAGGGCCAAATTTCAGGTATTGTTACAGGTGGGTTTTTGATGATTCTCAGCCTTTATTGTTAGTACATTAACCAATATCTGTGTGTAAAATACAAAAAAGTACTTGTCATGACGCCCCAACATCTAGGAACAAGGTGCATATTTTTTCAGATTTTTAGCTCTCTTCCTGTTGCCTCAGGACTTTTCTATGTCAGTAGTTTTCTTTACCGCCCGGTAAAGATGACATTTTGTGTAGTGTAAGTTGAATAACAAGTAAAAGTAAACATTGGAAAGATTATTCTGAGCTTTAGATGAGTTGAATAATAAGTAAAAGTAAATACTGGAAAGATTATTATTGTGAGCTTTAGATGAGTGGAATAATAAGTAAAAGTAAAACTTGTGAAAAGTGTTGTAAGATTGAGATAGTTCTAGATGATTTATGGCGCCATGTTTTGGCTGATTCGTTGAGCTTAGATGATCGTAGATCATTATCCGGAAGTCCATGATCTGGATCGAGGATTGGTCAAGGCAGATTCCTAGAATCACGGCAGGCAATTGTGGTTGTGGTGTCATATCGGCGAGATTGGGATGCAAGGGGAGTGGCATCCCTGCTTTGGCTGAAGTGGAGCCAGGGTATCTGACCAGTGCCCGTACCTTCTCGGACTCGCGCAGGGCCGCGCAGTTTGCGCACAATGTGCTGAGCTGCGGTGTGCTTTTGCGCAGTGTGGTGAAAACCACCACGGCCTGGCGGTGCTAACTAGCACAGTGTGGTTTTCCCGCACTGCCGCTGCGATGGGGCACCTCGCAGTGCAGTTTTCGCGCAGTGCAGTGCGCTGCGCGTCAGGGATTGACACCACATTCTACAGTACTCCACACAGGTTATTGAACTCCTCTGCTCAGATATGCTGCTGGGAAAGGTGCATCCGTTGTAGTAGATTTCAGAGAGGAGCTGATGACTGTCACTTCATTTTACAATGGATTTGTACTTTGCAAGCGTGATTTCATCACCTACATATTTTGAAGCTTGCTATCTTAGAATCACCGCTACCATAACCCTTCTACTGTAAACAATGCAACCCAATTCAACTGACCCAATCTTACCACAATGTCTTATGGCATCAAAAAATTCACCTCCATCTGCACCCATTATGGCTCATCTGTTTGTTGAATTATTAGGTTTGGTCACTTTTTCCTTCCTTCTCAACCCCTCTCTTCCTCTCATTCATTTCTTCAAACTGCAAAACTGTTTTGTTTTTGGTATAGGGAGGTATAGTAGATGCATATTTAGGTAATGTTTGTGAATTAGATTTATTTTGTCAATCTTATAGAGTTTATTTGTTTTCAGATGAAGTGTTTTTAGCCATAAATTGAAGAAACTTCTAAGTTGATGAATTTATAAAAATTAGATTGATTTCATAAATTGGTTTTTCCTTTATAATTTCTCTGTCATTTGTTTATTTTGAATTTTGTGGTCTTGATTTGTTAACAACTTTTTTTCTTCATTTTTTGACTGATATATACAAACATTGGATAAATTGTATAACACATTTTGACCAAGTCTTGGAAATTAACCTCAACACAATTAATTTGGTTTATGATGAGTTCTCAAGGTAAGGTTCAGAAGGAGTCCCTTTAGATATGTCACTTTCTTTGTATAATTGAATCACAAATTATGTTAGGATATGGTTGATCATCTCAAATGATAATCTATCAAATTGATTGATCTTATCTTCCTTGTTTTTTTTCTAGTGATGTTTGATTTTTGAAGCACAAATTATTTGAATTAGCTCGTGAGATGCTGTGGAGGTCTTTATGATGTTGTCTTCATTTGATCAAGAGTAAATCTAGTGATAGCCTTCATGCCCCTTGCAGCATAGATTCATTGTTCTTCAAACTCATATGATTGGTATATTGGAGGAAAAGTTTGTACCACAATCCCCGAGCTCATCACATGAGTCCATGACATGGCCATGATCCAATGCAAATAGCCCTGTCACAGCCGGGCTGAGGAAGAATGGAGGCAACTTTTACACAAAAATCAAGCAAATTGGTGGTGAATTTGTGACAAGCTTTTGGAAATGACTGTACTTATAATGGTCAAATACTTTGAACATTATGGTTTTGAGAGCTGACCCAGACACTTCTTGTGTCTTTGGAGCATCTTGTTCAAAGTTGATAGTATTTTAAACCTCACTCCAAGTGAGAGCTTCTTTCTTTTGGGCAAAAATTGTTGCATTCCAAAATTTGTATAATAAAACTGGCCTTCTGAGAAATTGAAGCCCTGCCAGGATAATTGGCTCAGAGACAAGCGTCCGGATCTCAAGATGATGTACCAAGTAATTTTTTCAGGCAAAAAAACCTTGTTCACACCCTTGAGCTCTCCCTGCCTGGGAGCCACCTGCAATTATGACCTCAAAGGAAATCTTGTTGATGATGATTTTTACACCTAACCTTGTCACATCCAAAGTTCATCAATTTTCTGGATTGAAAATATCTTAAGATACACATTGTTTTATGCCAAATCACCACAGAACTCTTGCAGTCCCCTCCATCCACCAAAAATAGTGCCATATTTCCCTGTGTTGTGGTTGTAGATGCACATCTGGAAAGGGCATATCTGTGTTTATGTTGTGGCTTGAGCCTGAGGGTTGCATCTAGAGACCACTAGGCTTCACAGAGGGGCCTATAGATATACTATTTTTAATTTGGCAATACAAACATTTTTCTTGGGTCAATCCATCTTTTCATCAATTAAAGTTTGGTTTTTCATTGCAATAGAAGAAAATGGAGCCCTATCTGAGCCTATGTGGATTAGGGGTTCAATCAACAGTATCCACAAATCATCTTAACCAAGTCTTTATCTGTGTGCTCAGGTGTTTTGACTTTCTGATTAAAATATGTGATGGTTACAATGCAAGTTTGTCTGATCCTCAACAGATGACTTGTAAGGTCAAGTGATTCTTGACCTTCACTCATGAAGCTCAGACTCACAAGGCTGTAGCCAGACAGAACTAGCACCAGAGTGTATTCCTAGAATTATGTTCCACAAGTCTATCAATACAAGAGCTTCTAACTAGAGAGAAAGGAGGGAAAGAGAATCCTTGAGAAAAGAAAAGAGAAGAAAGCATCTGAACATGTATATAAATCCCATGTACCCATCCATCTGTAATACCATAAGCTACACTAACACTGTAATCTTTACCCATATTTGCTCATTACATGACTCCATCAGTATTCTTCAACACAGCTCTTGCAGGACCCCAGTATGCTCCTATAAGGGGTACTGATCTGGAATTGTGACTTTTGAGCTCCTGTGGAGATATGACACATGGGATTTTGCACATTCTTGGATGATTTCTGCCAGGTTCTGCTCATTCCAGAGTTGCTAAAGCCTTGACAGCTGATTAGAAAGATCAAACTTGTCCTAAAGCTATGGGTAAAGCCAGGGACAAGTTTCTGCGGAAGCTCAAAGTCACATTTTCAGATCAGTACCCCTTATAGGAGCATACCAGGGCCCTGCTCTTGCATCAGCGCCCAAGAATCCAAACAAAGATATCTGGATATGTATCATCATTGATTTTGTTTCTGTTATTCACAAAACTACAATTTTCTAGAAAGCGTACAAAGATAGTTGAGAGGTTTGTTTGTAATGAGTGTTGAGTAAATCCAATGACTCATTCAAATGGACCATTTAGTTTGATATCTAGTTCCTGAAATACAGATAAAAGAATCAGTATAAAATATGATTTGTGAAATATATATGAATAGAAAGTTTTGAACAAACCATTATTTCATCGCATGTTAAATGGTGAGTGAGATGACATTGAACACCATATGGTTCGAAAGCTTTAATTACTTTAGAATCAATAACTTCAACTTCAGGATCACCGTGTGTGGTGAAAACCATATGTTTGAACTTAGGTACTTTCTTCAAAGCATTCACACCAGCCATTTTTAAAGCACTATTCCAATAATCTTGACTACAATTTAAATCCAGCACAATCATTCTAATGTTTCTTATCATGGGTGTTTCTAACCAATAGATGCGTGTCATGATTTGATCTGGACAGTATCGAGATCTAATCACTCTTAAGTTTGGAAATTCTAAATTTGTAACATCTTCAATAACTTGTTCAGTAAATGAAATTGTAAATAAACCTTCTAATGTTTCCTTAATCGGTTCAAAAACTTCACCTAGACCTGTAGGATCTTCAGGAGCTGAAAAAAGTTCAATAGTTTTTAACGTCTTTTTGGTGGCTTGTGTAAAGTGAGTCATTGCTTCTAAATTATTTTCATCATGTGTAAAACAAAGGTGACGTATATTCGATAAAGCGGGATATTCTAATTTGATAGGTTCTGTTGCATCATAATGAAATGATAAGCATTCGAGTTGTGGTAATACTGAGAGTAATCTTGATATTGAGTCTGGATTGTAAGTTCCAAATTCTAATTTTCCTTCGAAATTGTATATAGATGAAATTTCTAACGATATTAAATTTTCAGCTATTTTAAAAGCCTCGATTAGCTCAGAAGAAGCTCCAATGGAATTGATAAAAGTAAGGTTTGAAGTCTTTAAATTTTTACCGACTAACTCGATCAGTTTTGTCAATTGATTCACTGAAACCATAGATGATTCAGATATACCTATGAAGGAAGGAGGAGACGTTAAGAAAATGTTAATTGATACTTCAGAAAACTTTTTCAAGACGAGCATAAGAATGATTGACAATCTTGGATGACTTGCCTTCTTTTTCTGAATACCATATTTCTTTAATAGTAAGTCTTTTAACAGAACAATAAGAATGGAGTCGATTGAAATCACCATTAAACTTATCTATAATCAATTTAGCACGTTTGGCATTATGCATAGCAATCGTTTCAAAATAAAATGGTATAACGGCTGTCGACCAGGTTTTTGAAATTAATCTCAAGTTAATCAATTTGGTATACGATGAATCTTCGAGGTAAGGTTCGGTAGCGGTTGAATCACTGATTGGAACTTTTGTTGGTAAGTTCTTGACAAATTCCCGTAGGACTTGAGTGATAACATCTAATGGTAATCCATTGTAATCGTTCATCTTGTAAGTAAGTCTAGTTCGTGTTTTTGTTCTTGCTCTTCATGAAAGTGAATGACTTGTTTACGTGCGACTTTGTCTCAAAGTTCTCTGAGATTTCTTGACATCTATAGCCGAGAACAGCCGAGAAGTTAGAACCTTTCACATGATCGCATGACTTTGAATTCAGTTGCTTTGTATTTAGGAATTGAATTGCTCAGCAAAGAGCAAAGTAATTTTGAGCATTTGATTAAGGTTCCATCAAAACTCGTGAAGCAACTGAAAGTCGAGGCCGGTGAACAACCGGTAAAAGACTGCCGCTATATGGAAAAGGAAATTGCAAGTGGATATCGCACTTATTCCTCTGAGAATTAAGTTGTTTTGAAATGACCTATTTCCGAAGTGCAAGCTTCAACATCAAAAAGAATCCCAAAAAGGCAAGTAAGGTTCTATACGCGTCCAAAAGTCATCGATTCACCTGTCTTCGACTAGATGACCGCTCTTCTAAGGCGTACTACTTAGTCCTTTATTTTGTATTGTTCAAATAGTGTTGTATGCAAATATGCCAATAAAGCACTTTGAAAAGATGAAAACTGCGAATGACTCGATATTTCGTCGTAATCAACAGTTGGTAGACAATGGTGCTGAAGTTCACAGATCTAGACGACAATTCTCAATACATTCAGACCTTATAATGATCACAAATCATCGATGAGTTTTGGTTTGAGTCAATAAATCACAAATGACAAACATTTATATAGAAAAAAAAGCTTTGTTGCATATGTGTAATTAAGTCAATTGAATCTTGGAAAAAAGAGGTGGTCTTATGAGGTACAACTTCAATCAACAATTCATGGAGTGGGAGGTACAACATTCGATACATCAACAACTTGTGCCCAGTTGGATGATTCAGGTAAGCTATTGACACTATTCCGATATGCCTCTTCTTGTGTCATTGGTGGTGTATCTAGACCTTGATATTCCTCTTCTGATGTTGCAGGTGGTCCAACATTTGATACATCAACAGTTTGTGCCCAGTTAGAGGATTCAGGTAAGCTATTGACACTATTCAGATATGCCTCTTCTTGTGTCATTGGTGGTGTACCTAGACCTTGATATTCCTCTTCTAATGTTGAAGGTGGTCCAACATTTGATACATCAACAGTTTGTGCCCAGTTAGAAGATTCAGGTAAACTATTGACACTATTCCGATATGCCTCTTCTTGTGTCATTGGTGGTTTACCTAAGCCTAAGATTGCATATGCCTCTTCTAATGTTGCAGGTGCTACAACATTTGATACATCAACAAATTGTGCCGAGTCTTGTGGGTTGGGTTGTCTTTTTTCTAGGTACGATGAGGGTTGAGGGGTTGGTAAGGTAGCGACTTTTGAGATTGTCACAAGGAAGAACAGAGCGAAAAGGAAGACTGATAATCGAAGCATTTTTTTTGATGGTTTGTGTTTGAACTTATTGAAGTTGAGAATGAATGTGCTGGTATAATGAATGGATGTTGCTGATGCTAGGTCTGGGGAAGTTTGAAGGGATGTTAATTTTTTCTTCGATGGTAAGGATGTTGAATGGTCTTATAGATATCATCTTTACCATTCTCTCATCCAAAAGTTTCTCTTTCATTTCGATTTGCTTTTGCTTTTCGCGCTATTTCTTTCAGTCATTTTGTTATTCCTAACAAGGATCGGTGCGATGAAACTGTAGGAGAAGCTGCTTGAGGTTTCATTCCACAAGCGAGGGATGGATGTCTTTATATAGACATCCATCTCTGCAAAGTACAAATAAGGAAATAGGTGGGAAGATACAACGCGGTGATGTCAGAGACATCGAGATAAAGCTAGGATGGCCGGATCCGTTGGTACTTGGATCCGGTCGACAACATTGGTAGACGAATCCGGGGGATTTGTCGATAAGAGAAATGAGAGTACATTTAAAAAGCACACAAAGTAAAAGGAAAAGCATTCTTGAGAAAGCGGTGAGGAAAGAAACAGGTAACAAAGAGAACAATGGGATTCAGGGTATCACATCACCCCCTTTTTAAGTATGGAAACTTCCTAGTTTTCAGCACGGTTTTCATTGTGTTGTATTTCGTCGTTTAATACCTCCGACGCGCCGTGCAAGTAGTAAGAGAGAGCGCCCAAAGCTCTGGCGGAGAAGTCTCTGAGATTTCTGTTTGCTTCATCTGCGTATAACTCGTTATGTAGTTTTATTGCCAGATCTACGAGGTATTCTTCTCTTCTCGCTAACAACTCTTCTCGTTCTATATCAACAGCGGGTTGCGCTAATTCTTCTTGCGCGTTTGTCACGTTTGTGGAGTTCCCGAGAGGCATAGAAGAATTCCGCGGATCTTCCTTTATAAAGTTTTAAACGAGCTCCGTTTACTTTAGCATTCAAGATATGGCCATTCGCAGTCATTAAGGAATACGTACCGTTGGGGTAACATTCTCTAACAGCAAAAGGGCCATCCCATTTTGGATGCAACTTTGATGGTTGTCCTTCGAAGCTCCGTAGGACGAGATCTCCTGTCTTAAGACTTCTTTCCGTGTAGGTCTCTTCAGTTCTAGTATTTCGTTCTCGTGCTCTTGAATTAAGATCTTCGATAAGCTCGTCCTGTCTGCTGGCGTGCTTCCTGATGTCTAGGTTGCGTTGTTTATGGATTAATTCCAAGTTTTCGATAGAGTTATTGAAGTTAACACTTACTTTTTCGGATGGTAGGCGGGCCTCACTTCCATAAGCCATAAAGTAAGGTGAGGCTTTCATTGAGTGAGAGTATGATGCTCGGTGTGCGAATAAGCATGAGTTTAAGTATTCGTCCCAGCGAACTTGATTGTAGGGGCTACACATCTTCCGTAAGGCGTTCAGGAGTGTCCCGTGAAAACGCTCTACTAGGCCGTTAGCTTGAGGGTGATACGCGGTTGTAGTTATATGTAGGATGCCCATCTCTTGTACATATTCCCGGAATTCGCGTGAAATGAATTCCGAGCCGTTGTCAGTAGTGATTTCAACGGGTAAACCGTGGTTTAATGTGATTTCTTTTAGAAGGTCGATCGCGGCTGTGGCGGAAGTCCTTTTGAGTGGCTTCGCGTACGCCCATCCAGTTCCATAATCGATGGCTGTTACAAGATGTTGGTGATTATTAGTAGTTTTCACGAGTGGTCCCACAAAGTCTAGGCCCCATTTTCTGAAAGGCTTACCTCTAGTGATCATCTGGATAGGTAGGGTTTGTTGTTTTGTTGGTGCGGCATGTACTTGGCATGCTGCACAGAGCGACACCGAGTTCCTGACGGTCTGGCTTAAGCATGGGAACCAGTACCGTTTCTTGACAGCGGTGATGACGTCTTCGACGTTCCGGTGACCCAGGTCTTTGTGAATCTGGAAAGCTAGAGATTCAGCTCTGCCTTCATTAGTTGCCACAATTCGAGGGATCGTGCTTAAATTTTCGTCCTCATATAAGACCATTTCATTCTGGATCATTCGAAACAATCCGTTTCCAATTGTGGCTGGGTCGACTCCGGCCAGGAGTTTTAATTTGTATTCGACTAGGACTTTATAGGGATCTTTTTGTCCGTCCATGTTAAAAAGTGGCTGTGCCACTTCTGGTGGGTTGAGGTCGAATTTGGTGTTGGGTTTTTGTGACAAGGAGTCTGCCGCAAGTTGTTCTTTACCGGGTCGGTATATTATGTGAGTATCAAAGAATTCTATCTCGTCTACAAAACAAGCTAGTCTTCGGTTTATAAACTTCTGAGTCTTGAAGTGTTTGAGGGATTCGTGGTCGGTTCTGACTAAGACTGGGGAACCTTCTATGTATCCGCGAAAATGTTTTAGTCCGTGTACAATAGCGAGCAGTTCTCGCTCTTGGGCCGAGTAATTCTGTTCCGTTTTAGATAGTTTTCTTGATTCAAAGGCTATTGGACGTAGGTTGTTATTTTTAAGATTCTTTTGATACAGAGCGTAATCAAAACTTCCAGTTTTGGAACTTCTGTCTGTTCATCTTGCTGTAACACCGCGCCGATGTTTGTTCCTGACGCGTCGGTGTCCAATACAAATGGGCGGAATGGTGTTGGATGTTGGAGGGGTACTGATCTTGACAGTGCTTCTTTTAGTGTATTAAAGGCCAATTGTTGTTCTTCCCCCCAATGAATCGAAGACCCCGGCTTCGGAGATCCCTCGGTGAGCTTATAAATTGGGGAAGCAATTGAGGAAAAGCCTTTAATAAACCTTTTGTAATAGGTGCAGAGGTTTAGGAATCCTCTCACCTTGGAGATGTTATCAGGTTGTGGCCATTCAATGATTTTGTTGATTTTTCTGGGTTAGTCTTGATCCCACTGCCGTCCACAATATGTCCCAAAAACAGTAATGAGTTTCTGCCCCATTGACATTTTTTTGGCGAGACTACTAACCTGTTTGATTTTAGTATTTCGAATACACGTTTAACATGTTCCAAGTGTTCCTCGGGTGTCCTAGAAAAGATAATAACATCATCTAAGTATACCAGTGCGAACTTGTCAATGACATCACGGAGGATGTCATTCATCATTTCCTGGAACATTGCCGGAGCGTTGCAAAGTCCAAAGGGCATTACTGACCATTGAAAGTGTCCCTGTCGACATGTAAATGCTGTTTTTTCTTTATCCTGCGGTGCCATGGGTACTTGCCAGAAACCGGATTTTAGATCAATCGTGGTGAAGTACTTCGCGCCCGATAGAAATTGATACGCGTCGTCAATTCGCGGTAATGGGTAAGCATTTTTACGTGTTACTTTATTTAGTGAGCGATAATCGACACATACCCGTGTCAAACCATCGGGTTTTTTTACCAAAAGCAAGGGTGAGCTCCAAGGGGAATCGGTTTTTTCGATTATTCCTTGTTCTAATCCTTCTTCCACAAATTGCCCGATAAGCTGGTGTTCCGGTGGTGTCAAGGGACGTCCGTGAGTTTTAATTGGTGTACTATCGCCTGTGTCAATAAAGTGTTTGTGTTTTCGTTCCACTTGCTTGATTTCTTCTTCGAAGCATTCCGGTGCCGTATCGCGAGCCGCCTTTTCGAGGATACTGTGTAGTGCATCAACAGCCATAGTGTAAAGATTGCTGCCGTTTGGCCTTGGAATGAAGTTGTGGCAGTGAGAGTTTTTTTCGATTTCATATTCCATATTTTTAAAATTGATTTTTGGCTTATGTTCTTTGAACCAGGGCATCCCTAGAATTAATTCTACGTTAGGTAAAGGTAATACGTATGCCTTGATGGTGAACCTGAAGAAGCCGCCATTGTTACAGTTGTCAATTTCCAGTTCGAAGGTCGCTGTCTTGGTTGAGGTTTCGTGCGCCCCGTTTGCTAACCTGACTTTCTGGCCTTGAGTCTCTTCAAGCTTAATCCGGTTAGGGTGGAGTTCGATCATCTTCTTGATCTTATCTTCGGAGATATAGTTTGCCGCAGCCCCGGTATCGAGGATGGTGGCCAAAGGGTAGTTTCTGAAGTGGCTCGTATAGGTTGGTAACGATGAGCTGGAGTCACTATGGGTTGCTAGATCGACTATATTAAGTTGTAGGCTTTTGTCATATAATCCTCCTTCTTCAAGTGTTAGGATGGCTTCGCCATCGTAATCTCCCAGGTCCTTAGGTCCGCTAACTGCATAACCCGTCCACCTAGGTCTCTTTTTGCTATGATTCATAATCTTATTCCATGATTTGACATGTTCAAGTTCTCTTTCTCCTAGCTCCTCCCTAGTTCTTTCTCCTAGGGGTGAGTGGAAGGGAGTGTTGGTAAAACCAAACCCGTCAATCCGACGACCGTCCATTTTTACTTCAGGGTAGGAGAATGTTCTCTCACCTAGGGGTAACAGGTGGAGGCATTGTTCAGACTCTGTTTCGGGAGTCATTTTTGCCTTTTCGTCCGTGGGTAAAGTTGTCGGGAACGGTAAGTTGGACATGTCGATGTTTGCAAGTTCTGGTGACGGAGATCTTTGTTCATATCCAGGGATTGGTAGGCCTAGGTACCCTGAATATCCGGACGTGAGCGGTGGGCTGGAGTGTACCAGAATTGGGTTTTCACTCGTTCCTTCACCAAGTGAGTCTTCCTCCAGGGGTCTTTTCATGAGGTTATTCACTTGCTTGGCATCTAGGTTGAAATATTCAATACCTTTAGAAATGGTTTCTGGGCTATCTTCATTGCCAAAAATTAGGCACGACTTACAACATCGGTATGAGAGATCCTCAGCTTGTTCCTGGAATAGTTTGGTTAGAGCGTCACGTTCCTTTTTTAGTTCTTCCGCGCGCTCGGGGTTCTTGAGGGTTTCCTTATAAGCTTTGACCTTCGAGATTAGGTCCTCTCTTCCATCAAGATCCGGGTCGTCAAGGTTCAAACTAGATTCCTTTGAGGCTTTCATCATCGTCCCGTCGGGGCCTATTAAGGGTGTGGTATCCATTCCGTGAGAGGTTCTTGGATCTATATCTATCATTAACAAACTCTGTTTGCGACGATCGCCATTCGAATAGCTTGGCTTCTTGAAGTTTGGTTTGGAAGGTTTTTTTGAGTTAGTGCAGTTTCGTGCGACATGACCGTGTCCGTGACAATTATAACATTCGGTCTGAGAGGTTACCTTCATTTTCTCTTTGTCCATCAGGTCCAGGTCCATACACTACAAGAAAGATAATATTTTCTGGGCAGAAAATTAAATTATTGATACACAAAAATATTGAGAGGCCAGGAGAAGGGCAAAAAATAAATAAAAATATGCATCTTGTTCCCTGCGGTGAGAGCTTCACTCTCCATATTTTTCCATATTTTTACAGTCCGTATTGATAAGTGTACTAACAATAAACCTTCACAATCATCCAATTACAACCTGTAACAAGCACTGAGATTTGGCTCATTAGTGTTTAGAGAAACTTTTGATTTCTGAAAATACTCATAACTTTTTCAATTCCGGTCCAAAACGCTCGATTTTGGGTGCATTGGTAAGCTGGAATTGTCCTCCAAATAGTTCATAATAGGACCACACAGCATGCTGGTCTGCTAAAAAAGATATAATCTTTTTTGTACATTTGTACATACAGATCCATAGAATGATTGTCATACTAGCTACATAGTTCTTGACCTTATGAAAGTTTGAGAGGAAGAGTTCAGCTTTCTAATGCACTTGAAATCGAGTGTTTTGAGGCAGATTTGACAAAGTTATAGGTGTTTTCAGAAATCAAAAAGTTTCTCTAAACACTAATGAGCCAAATTTCAGTGCTTGTTACAGGTTGTAATTGGATGATTATGAAGGTTTATTGTTAGTACACTTATCAATACGGACTGTAAAAATATGGAAAAATATGGAGAGTGAAGCTCTCACCGCAGGGAACAAGATGCATATTTTTATTTTATTTTTGCCCTTCTCCTGGCCTCTCAATATTTTTGTGTATCAATAATTTAATTTTCTGCCCAGAAAATATTATATTTTGTGTAGTGATAGGTCCTGATGAGTTGGTAACCGCGGGGGGTTTTCCAAAGTTTGATGACCGATGGTAGTGGTTTCGCGAGAAAGGTCGGCTAAACTTGCGTTCGAATGTGGGTTTGCTCTCTGGTGTCTTGAAGCTGCGGTTATTAACCTTGTTGTGTCGATCACGTTCTCTAGCTGCGGAATAGATTAGTTCCATATCTTCTTTATCAACAATTTCGGGTCGATTTGCCCATTCTCGAATGTTAGCAGGGAGCTTATCCAAAAATGCAAATTTTCTGTCGAAGAAGCAATATTTGTCCATGGGTAGTTGACAAGACAATTTTCGGAATTGTAAGATGTAGTCATGTATGTTGTTACGGTAGTATAGTAGTTTGATTTTTTCTTGTATCTCGTCCATAGTTAGACTGAAGTTGTATTTTTGAAGAAACTTTCTTCTGAACTCTTGGTAGTTGGTGATGATTCCTCCGGTGGCATTTCGTTCGGAGAGCCAATACATCTTGGATTCCTCGTCCAAGTATGCCCCGATCATTTCTCCCCACTCGCTCTCGGGATAATGATGGATGCGAAAATTAGATTCCAGTTCTAGAATCCAGGTCTCCGCGTTGTCGCCGTACCCTTCAAATTTTCGAGGTTCCCCGCGGAAGGCGTCGGGTTTTTTGTTATAAGTGTGTTGTTGGTTAGTTTGTAATTGTTGGATGATGTTCTTGGTGTCGGCGAGTTCTAAAGCCTGGCGTTGATATGCTTGTTGGTATTGCTCCCAAAGTTCCGAGAGTGCTTGTGCATGAGCCTGGGCAGTATTCTGTGAGTCGATATTAGTCTGTTGAATTTGGGCTCGTAGGAGCCTGATGTCCTCCGCTGGGATTTGTACGAAACCGTTTTGTTCATCCATGGTTTTATTTTATTTTCTGTTCTTTTTAGAAAAATAACGGATTGTCTATTAACAATTTTTCGTGGGACTTGATCAGAGTCTACAAAAAATGTACGTACTTTATAAAGATTAAAATCTTCTAGTTGTTACTTTGTTGATACCTAAAAAGGTGGTGCGCGTTTTATTTGTTTGGTTTGTTAGTTGTATGTTTTGAGGACTTTTGAGTCTGTCCTTTTTTTTTTCTTTTAATCGAAGAGAAGCAGTCGTTTGAGATATAATCGAAATAACTAGCTAAGGAATTTGAGAATAACTCACGACTTTAAGATATCGAGCCTGTGAGGGTTAGTGCTGTTTGGGTTTTTTTTCGAGATTGAATTTGATTGGTGTTGTTGAGCACTGTTTTGAGAAGAGGAGGTCACAGGTTTAGTAGGGAGTCTTCTTTTCTCCGGTTTGTTTGGGAAAGGTGTTTCTTTTAGAAAAAAAAAGGAAAAGGGTTAATTTTTACTAACAAATAATTATTTGTTATTCCTAACAAGGATCGGTGCGATGAAACTGTAGGAGAAGCTGCTTGAGGTTTCATTCCACAAGCGAGGGATGGATGTCTTTATATAGACATCCATCTCTGCAAAGTACAAATAAGGAAATAGGTGGGAAGATACAACGCGGTGATGTCAGAGACATCGAGATAAAGCTAGGATGGCCGGATCCGTTGGTACTTGGATCCGGTCGACAACATTGGTAGACGAATCCGGGGGATTTGTCGATAAGAGAAATGAGAGTACATTTAAAAAGCACACAAAGTAAAAGGAAAAGCATTCTTGAGAAAGCGGTGAGGAAAGAAACAGGTAACAAAGAGAACAATGGGATTCAGGGTATCACAATTTGGAAGCCTTTTGGCAAATTACGCAGAAAAGTACATTGGTCGAGTCATCATTAGTCTTAGGCTCACTTCTCTGATGAATGCTCAGCCTCCCAGTTCTACTTTGATGACTCCACCATGAGGACTCTTGGGATGACTGGTTATGTCATTTTTACTGAGGCGGAATAGTTTCTGACTTAATTTGTGAGTTTAAGCTGATGATTTGTCGTTTGATCGAATCGAGTTCACTCGATCGCTTGCAGGATTCCAGCTCAGCAATTCATCAAGATGTCTATTCGACTTCTTGTATTCCTCATCCTTGGTTGTTGGTCAATCTCAAACACACCATTCGGAGGAATCGGACAAGGATTAGGTGGTCTGTTGCTTTCAATCTTCTCTCAGTTGAAATCACCAACGCTTTCGAGTCAAGCTGACCTGAAGCAATTCTGCAAAACAGTGACAGCCTCAGAAGTCGTCCCACCACCTCAACCTGCCACGCCGCCACATGTGACTCCAACCTTTGACGGTGATGATCTTCCAGTCCCAGATCCCCCCGCACCTGCCACCCCACCTCAAGCAACCCATGATCCAATCGTAACAGAAGGGAAACTTAAATGGCCGAACAAGCTACCTCCTTTTGTTCCACCTTCAACTTCCCAAGAACCTACATACGATGGAAAAGAATATCGATTCAAATCATTTGTTTTCAGACCTGCTCAATACACTTTTGACGCCTTCCTAATTCTTTTGGTATTGGTTTACACTTACTTAACTTACCTTGGAAAACGATCAAATACAAAAAAAGTAGAAGAATACTTAAATACCATCTCACCTAAACTTAAAACAGAATTTTCTCAAGTAGGAATCGATTCTAAAACGTTATTTGCACAAATTGGACCTTCAAGATTTATAAGTTTTGCAACGGGTCGTCAGTTTTGTGAATCGTTAAACTTATGGTTCTTTTTAAGACCTAAACAAGATTTACCTATGATTTTATATGAGTTTTTAAGATCTTCAATTGATTTTAATTGGACTGGAAATTTAGATCAAATCGAATTAGTTTTTAAAATTCCTTCTAATAAGCTCGATAAAAGTTTTGATTCCAAAGATTTGTTTGTTTGGGCTTTGGTTGAAAAGAGTGTTATGGATAAATTTAGAAGGGATCGATGGGATGTGGTAAGGGACTGATTTAGATTTCAGAATATCTTTTTTTACTGACATTGATTATCTTTTGGGGGGACTCATCACGCTTTGTGGCATTGGATGTAGAGAACATTCACAGAAGTAAAGGAGCTTAGTACTTTACCTTCAAATATGGTCATCATGTCAGAGTCAGGCGAAGTGACTGAACAGATCCTCAAGTAAGTAAACGGTTCTCACCTGGCCTGCGATCTCACTGTACTTCACCTGCAGCATCTACTAATACGCCTCCTGCAATCTTCAAGGATTAAGGAGTTGACCGAACTACTCAACTCAAAACCTCAGAGCTTTAAGTGGTTCGATAGCTTGGTCATCTCTGGTACTCCTCATGAAGAACCAACAGAAAAGTAGGTCAAATGTCTCCTTGCCTGTCCTTCTTTGTAGGTCATCGCCGGCTTGACTAACGTTGCTTTTCGATATATTTAGAGGACTGGCAACACTCTCCACACCTAAATCTCGAACAATAACACTCCGACTTCGACTCCCACCTCCTTCACAAACCTCAGACCATCTAGACCTTTACAACTTAACATTCTCACTCTTAAATTCTTTAAACGTCTTAAACTTAAGTTCAATCTCAGGTTCAAAGTTTGCAAAACGTAGAACAGAATATTCAGATTTAATTTTAAGTGAAAGTAAAAAAGAAAAGGAAAAGGAAAAGGAAGAAGAAAGAAGAAAAAGGTTAAAAGAGATTCAAGATGAAAAAGTTAAAAACATGAGTGCTAGTGAACAAAAGAAATTTGATGAAAAAGAAAGAAAACGTAGAGTGATGAAGATGAGTAAGAGTGCTATGAAACGAAAGTGAAATCACAATCAACGAAAAATCAAAGATTGCAACATGCTCAAAGTTGTAAGATAGAATATATGAAAGATTTCCCATAGAACAAGGGTTAGTGTCTTATTCTTTCTTTAGTTTCATTGTCAAAGACAGATCTTGTGCAATGCAATGCAATGTGAAAACAGTTTGTTTAAGAGATAGAACCATAGAAAGGGAATATGACCACCTCTAGAATCATATCACATATTGATTTTTCACATCCATACCTTTCCAGCCTTCTAATTTATCACGATGGGTTGCAAAAGATTGAGTGAAGCGATGGTTTATAGTTTCAGGTGGTCTAAGACCACAAAGTTGGTTTCTTTGAGCTGTATGGAAGAAGTTCGGAATCAATCATTGGTTCAAAGCGCTAGGAATATTGGATACTTGGTCACGGTTCTACCAATGTGAATTGGTGAGCAAGTGTGTATTGGAATAGCAAAAGTTCAAGGAGGAATATTCAAGGGTTCATTAGCCGCTGAGAAATGAGAGCGAGATGTGCTCGGGTTACAAGGATCAGTTGGAATGATAAGTGGCAATCATGAGGAAAGTCGTGAAAACGAAAAGGAACTTGATAGTATGAAATTCAAAAGTAGTGCAAGATCCAAAATAACGTTCAACAAAGCAATAATAACAAAGATAGAGTTAGAAATAAAAAAGTAGGAGTCAGGTTTGAGTCTATATTGATTGCTGAGGAATTGATTTGTCTATGATACAAAGGCTTTGAGATGAATCTCTCCATGCAAAGAGTTTTAGTCTCCTCGCATGAATCGCATACTACGCTCCCTGTAAACATATAGATGGTTTAGTGATCAATCTTACACATGCCCAGGAAAGAAAATCCGTGTGTTTTTACTAACCAAACAAACAAAGCAGCGGCATTGGTGGGGAAAGCTCTGAGAGCACATGGAACAAACCCTCGATAAAAGGCCTAAAGAAACAGAAGGGAAGAAGAGGTGAGAGAGGCTAGAAAGAGGCGCAGGCATGACGAAAGATTGCGGGGGGTGACTCAACAGTATATCGACCTTGATCCCAAATTGAACGAGCAGCTGAAAGCCAAGTTGGATATTTGGGATTGGTAATCGAATCACACATCATACGACTAAAAACAAAAGATCGAAGAATAAGTCAAAAGAAAAACTTCATCAGTTGACCATTACCCACATATAACCTAAAGAAAGAAAATATCAACTTTTTAACCGCATCAAACGGACAACTAAAGATCCAAAAGACTTCTGCACTTAAACCACCGGCTAAAAAATCACGAGTACCAATCGAGAGTGAACTAGGTAAAGAAGAAGAAATGATTGGATATGATGCAAACATTGCACCAAACCAAGTTCTAAAGAGTAAAGTAGCTGGTAAAGCTCTATAAAAACCTTTTAAACCGTCTTTCCGAAAGATTTGTTGAGCGCAATGAATTGGACCTGTGTAAAGTTTTGTACGTGGATCTGAGGTTTGCATTTGAAGTTTCGCTTTACTGATTTGAAGATAGAATCAGTCTTGAAAACCATTTAGAATACGCATATATGAAAGAATGGTAAAGTGATGATGAGACTTACAGGGTTTCAATGGGAGTTACTACAGTGCAAACTGTCCATCCAGCCATTGCACCTGCGAGCTTTTTTTTGGTGATTTCATGGAATAGTGTCATGACAAGAATCAAAAAAAAAAAATGAAGGAAGAGATCGAAGACATTATGAATGCGAATCAAACAGATAGGTAAACGTTAGAGAGAGTGTAAAACGGAGAAAGACTGTTTACACCATGACAAGGTATCGATAATGATTTCGGATCAGTACCAGTTGACCTTGCAAGCCAAGCTCGATAACGATCAAGCGATCCCATCAGAATCCCATCTGACATTGCCCAACCGATCGCAGGTGGAGAGGCACCTTTGTACAATGCTCTAGGTCCCTATGAAAGTGGTTTGTGATTGATCAGTCACTTTATATATTTTGGAGAAAAGTGCAAAACTTTTTGTGGTTCTTTGATCTTGTGAAATTGGATATGTACTCACTTCTTGTCGAACAGTTTGAAGTAAGCAATCTAACGGACCTGCGTATTGGCCGGGTGCAGTACATTGAAGACGAAGCTTGATAGTCTATCACCACACCGAACACGGAAGTTAAGATTTGATGGGTCACGAAGTTATTTGCTTCAACATTTGAAAGAAATGTGACGGACATCGAATGGATGACCGACTGCTAATTTGGTCAAACCGGAAAGTGTACCAGCCAGAAAGCTTATATCGCGTTGATCATAAATTGTTTTCGGGAGACGATGAAAAGTTAATTCGGTTTGCGATGAACTAAATGAAAATGGTTTTCAAAGCAAACTAACCCTCTCAGATCTGGAAGTGAAGTACTGGTGGAGGAAGTGGTCATGATCAGTAAAGAGTCGTAATTTAAACCCTTTCAGCTTTTCATTTCGCCGGCAATTGCTGGGTGAATACAATTCATCACGTCTAACAAAAATAGGCAAAAAAATTGCGCACAGAAGTGAGAGGATATCATACTGTATACAGCTGCCCCAGATAAAAGCATATATATCACCTTCCTGATCACGTTCTACATATGTACATATGTCTATAGGAAGCACATCTTGATAGGTTCTTGCTTGCAGAAAAACCACTGCCAAAAGATAGTGAGCTACGTCAAGACTCAAGGGAAGAAGGAAAACATCAACTAAGAAAACAAGACCTCTTTGTCTGATTGGATGCACAATAAGATGGTTTTTCATGTCAAACATACCTCACATCAAGTTCTAAGTTGAGTCAGCTCAAGAATCTCAGAAAGTGGGCAAGGTTTCTGGACTTCTCTTCATTTGAATAATCTCAAGATGATATAAATAACATGCGTGTTTGCATATGCCAGAAACTCCTAGACACTCTCTATGTATACTCAGGGTATATCTATCATCCGGATGGCTCCTGTCAAGATCTGCTGTGAGAAATCTTGATTTATGGTCCTTCTGTCTCAAGCCAGATCTGAGATAAGGATCTGGCCTATGATTGCTATTGGCCTCAAAACAAGTTTCCTAGAAATGTTGGCCAAAGCTCCTTGAATCAGACCTCAATTTTATTGCAGAGTATTTGGGCCAATGTCAATCTGTTGTTATTCTAGCCCTTACCAGCCAAGTATATCTATGCAGGTTGGTTTTATCTATGTATTTATCTGTCTTGGCACATAGTCCTGGTAGTTGCCATATGCCAATTTATGAATATATACAGCATACAATTCTTGGGCTTGGTGGATGAAACAGTTGTGGATCAATAAGATGGTTGAGCTGGTGAAGTACTTGAGTTGAGCTGGTGAAAACTTGTGCTGCAATTGGTGATTACAATCTCTTTTTTCTTGCAAGAGGTATTTGAATCAAAATCAGAACTTAAACCAAAAACAAAAGTTGATTTTTTCAAAGCTTACAAATGACCGGTAAGTTCAATCAAATGGATACAAGCTTTACCCAATTTACCCAATTTTCTTGTTCAGAAATGCATCAAAACAAATTTCAATAGTATTGAGTAAGGGATTCCATGATTCAGAGTTATTGACAAAATCACCATAACCTGGTGTAGTGTACATTAACAACAGTGAGTAAGAGCCTAACACCTGTCTCCTCAATTTCTACAAAGATCAAATCATTAATGGTACAGTCAAATCGGAAAAGCTTGACCGATTTTGCCCGCAAAACTCGATCAATTTGGCGGGGAATTTGTGACAAGCTTTTCTGGTTTGACTGTAAGCTGATCGGAAGAAGATGAGAAGACAAACTTAACTCAGTCCCAACGGTTGGGGGTGTGGTCCAGCGTTGGGACTTTTAAGTTTGAATCGACAAGCTTTTTTAAAACGAGTGTAAGCAAAAGCTTTGTAGAGGCCGGTACCGCAATTCTCAAAGTTACATAATCAACCGCGAACCAGTTTGGATGCTCTTGAAAGGTTTGAAAATTTGATCAGTCTGTCTCGATAGTCTCAATCGATGAACGAAACCAACCAAGATATCAAATCAAGAAGAACAAGAACTTAAGAAGACGTCATGACAGAAACCAAAGGTTTACCATTAGGTGTGATCAATCTAATCTTAAAAGAGTTTATGAAAAAAAAATTAGAGAAAACTGGACCCTATGTGACCCACTCAAGAGAATTATTTAAATTCCGGCTAATTTCAAAGGCTTGGTCTCAGGCGGTAATAATTTTTTTTCATCGAAAGATATCTTTAAGAGCATCTCCACCCATGGAGTGCAAAAAGCAAGTATGTAAGACGGCTGTATGACAGGCCTCGGTCTGTATGTCAGTTATACGCGGAGGTTGGTGAAATCGGGGACGTGTAAATACCTTTGATCAATGACTAATTTGAGCCAATTGGGAACTCCTGATTCATTGTATGACATCAGGGCGATACTTGATTTTCATGATCGTATCGTGATCAAGTTGTGAATTATTGATAGTGATTTGGCTTAAATTCACTATCTTATGTTTTTGTTTTTCCATCGATATTAATATTGATCTTTATAAGAATGGCTGAGCAGGCCAACCACCCCCTCGGGTTGAACAACTTATTGTCTATGTGTGGCCAAACAAACGACCGATTGCGTTTAATCATGAATGCCGCGCAAGTCACCACGGACGTTGCTCGTCACCTCGTCACGTCGGGAGGCAACGAAAAGCGACGCGGCGGTGGATCTAAAAAGGGAAAACGCCCCAATATTAATCGAAACCGCGAAGGAGCTCACGTAGAGCTTTTCAACAACTACTTCTCAGAGAACCCTCGCTATGATGAAGAGCTGTTTAGACGTCGTTTCCGCATGGGTCGAGACTTGTTTTTACGTGTAGTTGAAGGAGTAACTCAGGAGGACACTTATTTTGTTCAGAAGCGCGATGCCTGCCGGAGGCTTGGTCTTTCTCCTTTGCAGAAATGCACTGCAGCTATTAGAATGCTCGCATACGGCACACCCGCCGATATGAACGACGAACATCTACGTCTGGCCGAATCTACTTCCATCGAAAGTATGTTCAGGTTTTGCGCCGCCATTGTATCTCGTTTTGGAGAAGAGTACCTCCGCGAACCGAACGCTGCCGACACTGCTAGATTACTTGAGGAAAACAAAGAACGAGGCTTCCCTGGCATGTTGGGTTCCTTGGATTGCATGCATTGGCGATGGAAAAATTGCCCAAAAGCTCATAGCGGTCAATACAAAGGCAAAGAAAGTGGTCCGACAATAGTTTTGGAAGCTGTGGCATCCAAAGATCGATGGATCTGGCATGCCTTTTTCGGGTTACCTGGTTCGCTCAATGACCTGAACGTGCTCAATCACTCTCCTCTGTTTGAACGCCTATGCAGAGGAGAAGCACCGAAGTGCGAGTTTGAAATCAATGGACACCAGTATGATCAAGGATACTACCTTGCTGATGGTATTTATCCAAAATACGCTACTATAGTTCAAACTATAGCGCACCCTCAGGATTTGAAGAAAAGGGTGTGTCCTTTATCTTTGCTTACATACTTTTTATTCTGTGTTCACAATTTTTCCCCAATGTTTTTACTAGAACTTTGCAGAAAAACAAGAGTCAATTAGGAAGGACATAGAATGTACCTTTGGTATCCTTCAAGCACGGTTTGCTATAGTAGCTGGGCCTGCTCGTTTTTGGAGTCCCAAAAAGCTAAAATCAGTTATGTTAGCATGCGTAATTCTTAACAACATGGTAGTAGAAGATGAGAGAGATGTAGGACTAAGAGACGTAATACCTTTGGTGCCTTTGGGCCAAATCCTTCACCCTGAAGACGACATGACCCCTTATCAACGTTATCTTAATGTTCAACATCGAATGGAGGATCGTAATACTCACTTTCGACTCCAAAATGACCTTGTTGAACATCTGTGGAACATTCGCGGTGGTGCTCGTGTTGGCCTTTGATTGATATTTTTACTTATCTATTTCAGTATTTTTATTATTCATTGTACGTTTGTAGCTTTGTATCCATGAAATCTTTGTGGTTTTTTGTGTAGCTTCCAATTTGTTTTTATATTATATTTTGTTTCGATTATAAGTTTATAAACTCATAAGTTACTATATATGTTCAATTCAAGTGATTTTCTCAGTTGCTGTTACTCGAAAGTGGGCTGGCTCAAATCAAGGGGCTTGATACCCAACATAAAGGTCAAACTGTTGTATCAATTAATCACATTGAAAAGTTATGTATTATATACAAAGAAAAGTAATTTTTTTGGTTTAATCAATCACTACCGATCACATATCAAGAACTCTCATTATAGACAGATACCAAACATTCAGGTAAATAAACGGAATATAACAAACAAACCAATCAAACGCGTGTGCAGAGGAAAAAGGAGAAGACGGACAAGGATAATATAGAAGGATGATAACATTCAAACACGTGTGCGGAGGGAAAATACTAGTAATACATAAGAATCAAATACTAATCTTTAGCTGCAGCAATTAATCTAGCCATACGCTTCTTTACAATCTCTGCCTGTCTCATTTCATAAAATAACTTGATCTCACCATTTAGTTTTGTAGTATCAGTTTTAAGCACAAGATCGTCAGTGAGGAAGTCGACTGCTTCGCTCTGAACAGCAGAGTGCAAAGCAATTGAAGTAGTAGCTTCTGCCATAGCCTTCACATTATCAGCCATTTGATTCAATATAGCATCTTGAGTCTTCGCCTTTTTAGCTAATTTATTACCAATAGGGCGATCATGTAAATCAGATGAGATGACTTCTATGTCAGAATCGTCGGTAGGAGCAGGAGTCGAACGGATTGATATGACAGTGGGAGGAGGTTTTGGAGTATATCTTCTAGCAAGGTCGACGTTGTAATCAGACCACTTTGGAGCTGAAGATAAGATCGTATAGCATTGCATGAATTTGAACACACTACCCTCTCGCTGACGGTACATCTCGTGAGCATCAGCAATGATATCATCAGCTGATTTGCCACTGCCGTGGAGATTCTTCGTCTTCGATAAATAACCAACAAATTTATTGACCGCTTTGTTGATCAATCGCCATCTACCTTGCATAGACTCGTCAGTCCTTTCCACATACAGATCAGGTTGCTTGACGATTGCAGGTTCAAGTAGTCTGTAATGTTTGAAGTCAGCTGAAATTCGCTTCCACAACGTCATTGAAGTTTGAGCATTTCCTATCAAGCTGTCCTGAGAGATGTTCAACCACGACCGGCATATCTGAAGATCTTCGTCTGGGTGGTAGTTACCGCCTCGACCGGATACCACTTCATCAGAGTCTAGAGGAGTGTCACCAATAGTTAAGGTAGTGGCAGCAGAAGCTTTGGTGTTTCGGGTAGATGTTGAAGTAGAGGCTTTGCCTTTTCGAGAAGTGCTAGGTGCTTTGCGCTTCATACCAGGCGATTGAGAAGATTGGGAAAGCAGAGTATGAGTATCTGAAGTCGGCATCGGCTCAAAAGAAGCAATGGCTGGAGCTGGTATAGAAGAGTCGGGTGGTGTATGCCATTGAGGTGGCGGATTAGAATGATGACGAGGAGGTTGAGTAATATGAGGTTGAGGCGCATAGGAATAAGGCTGAGGTGACATCAAGCGATTACTTTCGGGACCTGAAATGCAATTAAAAATGTATAAATCAACAAGCGTAAAAAAACATCAAAAATAAACATGTAATCATACCTCCATTGATAGAGTGCCTGGATGTAGGACGCAACACGGAAGTGTGAGCCTGGACAGGGCGATTGTTATTACCTAACGCAGAAAACACAAATATGAGGTCAGTGTGTGTAAGAATTATAACATAGAAATCAAAAACACTGACCTTCATTACCATAATAAGTGACCGAGTTACCAATGCCAGGTGGAGGTGTGGCATGGTTTTGTTGAACCGGTTCCGGTGGGCCATTGTCCGTAACTGATATGTAAAAAGTAAGTCAATACGATATAGGAATGACAACTTCCAAATAAAGACTTACACTCCCGAGCATGATTTACTTCCCAGTTTCCATGTTTCCACCACATATTCGAGTGAGAGGTGCGAAGTAACAAGGATTGATTGGCCAAGAGGTGAGTACTCGAAGGTATAGCGTCAACTGACAGTGGGGCACACTGATGTAAGCAACGATTTGAAGTCTAAAGTAAGTATGAACACAAAATATTATGACGATGAAATAGAGTAGTCAGGTATAGGATGGATGAACACAATCGAATCAGTAAAATTGAAAGCTTTTTATACACAGGAAAGAGGTGAGCAATGTGACCTACCAGTTGACCTCCAAAGTCCGTGATCGTTAAGTTGGGTAGATTGAGGTAACATTTGGCCAAAATAGATGAAGGTTTGACCATCGAAGTCTTAATCTGGCGCGATGAGGTCAAACCACGCACGAAAGGGTGCATGGTTACTGCTATGAAAGAGCAAGGGTGCCACAAAGCATAGGCACCCTTCATCAAACGAAAACGAAGAGGTAGAAAGCGTCGAGGTTGGTATGAAAGCGATCGGGAAGGATCGGAATTGGTGATGGTAGAGGTGATCGACAACGATTGGCGAGATAAAGAAAAGATAGAAAGGGTTTTTTTCACCAAAGTGACATCAATGTCGGATGTTTCTTCCTAAACCGGTGATACTCGGTTGTTTGCTCACCGCTCAGATTTGCGCTCTCCCGGCCAACATTTGAACGGAGCGTAACCCATACAGGGTGTTTACACGGTGCGGTGGCTCGAGTTTTTTCTCACGCATTGTGTATATCACATGTATTTTTAGTTTTACACGGACGGGTGGCGATGCTCTAACGGATTCAGAGTGTGCAGAAAGATCATTTGATATTTGGAAGGAAGACTTTTTCGGACCGCCTTCATCTTCTGTTGTTGAAAGTCTTGTGATTGAGCGCATTTGGTATTCGGGAGAAGACGAGAAAGAAAAAGAATCAGAACAAGCAGGAAAAGAAGTAGAGAAAGAAGAATTCAAAGAAGAAGATAGTGATTCAGAATGGGAATGTAAAATTTCAGAACCAGAATGGGAAGATTATGATTCAGATCCAGAGTATGGTCTTGGTAAGTTTTTCACTGCTTGATTGCATAACTTTAAGCTTGCTGAAGTGCTCACTAGACCTTTCCTCGATGGCTATTTCCAGATCGTACATTACCACCACTTTCAATGAGTCAAGTAATACGATTAATCAATTTACTTGGTTCCAATTTGAACTCTCTGACCCTTCGCTTTGTCAGTTGCATGGGAGTTTCGCCTGAGCTAGTCAAAGTTATCGGGAAGCTTAAAGATTTGAAATCATTAACTCTTTCATACTCTTATCACGGTTCCAAAGAAGGAGCTTACGATAAAAATTCAATATCTGATTTACTTTCAGCGATACCTCAACTCGAGAGCTTGATCATCAATTCTAGTTCAATCTTGACGGATTTAGTTTTAAAACCTCCAGCTTTATCGAACTTGCGTCATCTTTCATCTACTTATGATGATGACCTAATAGCACTCTCTTTTATCACTCGATCTTCAAAAAACACTTTAAAGAGTATTCAACTCTTTCCTAGTAGTCGATATGATTCTATACCTTCTGGACGTAGAAGTCTAATTGAAGTATTGGAACCGGTTAAAGATACATTAGAAGGTCTCTTTACATACTCATTTACATCTCAAATCAAGGAAGATATCACAAGTTTGAATTTCCCCAAATTAAAAGTTCTTGCATCTCAATATTGTCCTGGATATCACATGAAAGAGATCGACTGGTTAAACGTACCAATGTTAAAGAACATTGGAACAATTGTTACAGACGTATTTTTAAGTGGAGACAAATGGCAACGTGCACTAAGATTTGCTGATGGAAAGGCTTTTAAAAGTGTACCTCATGTTAAACATATCTTTTTTATTGGGACCCCATTCCCCGATACTTATGCTCATTTAGTTAGACTCTTTGATGCAAATGGAGTACAATCTCATCTTGTAAAGGGTTCATCTTGGGATACAGCTATGGTGTGTGATTTTTCCTGAAGGATCTCACCCAAACATGCTAAAAGTAAAGGTTTTAAAGAGTCATACTGATCTCTTGATTTCTTCTTAATTCACCAGAGCCTGGACTATAAAGTATGGACCGATGAACGCGTAGATCACCAAGCTGATCACTCACTACGAGGTTTCTAAAATCTACAAACCTTTATCTCAATGCTCTTTATTTGATGTCTAACAAGTACGTTTCTTGAATAGACAAAATCCACGCAAGAATTTGTAAATTTCCTGAATTTTCCAAAACTCAATACAAAAGTTTCATCAAGTTCGTTGTACTCTTGGTTAAAAACTTTCAACTTTGTTCTTTTGAAACAAAATTTTGTCTTGTCTTGTTGTTTAAATACTAAAAGAATCGTTGTTCAGCCTTGAGTCTATGTTGTTGTGTTTGAGGCAACTTAGATTGTAGTGTAATCAAAATTAAACTGGGATCTGGTTCGTCTGGATTTCATCCAAGTTGATCCACTATCTTTCGTTAGATTTCTATGAACATTTCATAACGGATCCAGAGCGATTGACTGAGAAGACGGCTGTTGATAGTAACTTTGGATGTTCTCAGTAGCGGCCTAAAATGATAGCTCATATATCCAGAATAATCTTTTGATAAGGAGCATACCATCCTGAGGATTGACAAGATCTTTCCGAGAAGATTACAATAGGGTGTATATTCCTATGTAAAGAAGGGTGTATGTGAAGGATTCATGGTTCATTTGAACTGTTTCAAGTCTAAAAATGTGATAGCACCAATAGTGAATTTTATTGCATAGACAGAAGAGACATATAATTTGAAATCAGAGTTTATGTGGTTTTGGCTGTGGGGCACAGCAATTTCAAAAAAAGTGAAAGCAAGTCAAGGCTGCCATCTCAGGTTGCCACAGAGGCTTTCCATGAAACCAGGTTGCCAGTTCAGACATTAGGGCTCATCTGGCACTACTTGAAGTTCTGGAGTATATCTGTCAAGCTTTCACAAGAACCTCTCTGAGCACCGATCACACTCCCAAATTGTTCACCAACGTAAAACATGACACCAGCCATAATCCAGGTATATATTGAGCCTGTCATTTACATATGACAACACACCATATCTGATCAAACATGTAACAGAACATAGGTCACATGAAGACTAATAGGATCATTTGGGAGCCTCCTTTGAATCCAAACATACTATGCAACAAGTTTTAGAGTGGTTTTTGCTAGATAATCTGATGTAGATTCATATTTTGTAACACATTCTGATAGAGTTTCTTTTCAGAGTTTTATATTGTTTGATACAAATTATTGATCTATATGTCAGCTTAAGGATTTGATCCCTGTCTGTCTTTTGATCCATAAGAAAAAAATCCTCAAGACAACATCCCAATTTTCTTGAACATAGACTTAAAAATAATAGGGTGCTGATGACCATGAAAAGATCAGTCTTATCAAATTTGGGTCTCATCCTTGGCATTTGCATACAGTTCTCTCTGTCAGAAATACCAACACCCAATAAATTTATGGATGGCAGAGTTATATGGTTACAATCTGGAGAACTCTCTGAACACACCATTGATGGTAGGTATTGCAATTTTCCATCTTTTTGGAATTTACCTGAAACAAATCACTGATTAGATATGGTTTACACATCACTAAAATATTCCCTGTAGCCGCTCCAGATTCAATTGGACCAGTGGATAGAATCTTAATCCAGGATGATCATCTGAATGTTTGGAGGGCACTCAGAACAGCTGAAGTGGTAGCCAATCAACATAAATCCTACAGCAACCTTGGGAATGTTGTTTTATCATACACTAAACAGATACTAAAACCCTTTATAGAGAAACCTAAATCTAAATTTCAAAAAAAAGAAAAAGTCACTTGGGTAAGAAAGTCAACTAGCCCACTTCATCATATTCTTTCTAGTTTGGTAAAGATCATCAAAGCCCATTCATCTCCAGATTCTCATTCTGAGATAGACTATGTAGAGAAAGACATTCAAAATTCATTTCAATTCACCTTGAATCCAACCTCTCCACACCTCACAAGAGACAATTTCAATCATTTCATGGAATTTTCACTCTCTAAAATAAGTTTTTATCTTTTATTGAGAGGTATCATGAAAGAGAAACATCAAATCTCTGAGATCAATTCATCAACATCAACCTTGAAGTTCTTGAAGAATTTATCACAGTTTGGGATAGATGATCTTCAATATGGTAGTTGGTACAGAAAATATATGCAGACCTTTGAAACTTTTGAGAAATTACTCTCTTTGGGCTTACAGAATAGTCATGTAATGCTTGCACTGACACCAAGTAAATGTAGTGCACGTTCAGCAAGAAAAATTTTGGTTACCTCTGCAGAAGATAACTGGACTGCTCGAAGGTATATCACAAACAAAGATCCATTTGTTGATCCAAAACTGGAACCAATCTCTTTGCTTGAAGATCCTCTCAAAAAAAGCCAGACTTTAGGAGATTTGGGTCATAAAGCTCGTGAATTGTGGTTTTTGTTTGATAAACCAGATCTTGAAATTTCACAAGAACTCATTGCTATGAAAGAAAAACATCAAACCAATTCAATTGAGCTTCCTGAACAAATAAGATTTATGGTAGGATATATGGAACTAATGAAAACAATTGGAGCAGATAATGATCAGTGCAAAAGTATTGATAACCAGATCTCTAAATGTCTGGGTTTAGTTTTGAAAGTGGATGCAGATGACTCAGAAGCACAATTGATATTATGGAAAATCTTGGATTATGTGTTGAATGCAACTTCAAAACCCAGTCAACTTCACAAATTTGAAAAGAGAATAGAAAACAGTGTGATGTTTTATTTACTGATAAGAAGGATTGGAAAAGTGATGGAAAGCATTCTGAGTATGAAAGTCTCAGAGACACCAGTGACCAAAGCTCAATGTATGCAATACTATTGGTCTTTGCTTACATATAGAACTCCACAATATTCACCACGTCCTGAAGACATCACTAAGGATTTAAAGCTTGGTGACCTTTATAAAGAGCATTTGATTTCTTCAGATCATTTGAATCAATTTTATTACAAAGTTGATCAGTATATTCAAGATGTCCATAAACCAAATCTACCAAGAATCTCAACCCATGATCATGATCCATCAAACAATATAGATGCACAACACTCAGGCTCATCGGTTTCAGTTTCAGATGACATTTCAATTAAGCAATTCATAGAAAGTAGGCTAAAGCCCAAGAAACCCAAAAATCATACAAAAATAGATGAAAGAAGCATCATCCAAAATCTCAAGAGAAAGGTATCTGATGTGCCAAGGAAAAAAATAAACATTGTTCAAGATTTTCCCAATGATGGGTCAACTGAACATATTCATGAAGACATTGGTAATTCAGCTGGCAAGGCATCTATCTCAAGTTTTGACAACATCAGAAGTACAGAAAAAACTGGTGATGAAAACTTGATAAAAGAGTATCTCAACCATGAGTTAGCATTGAAGTTCAATAAGAAGCCCAGGACCATGAGGACCAAGCAGCAGGTTTTGCCAAGAGAGCCTGTAGTGGACAATTCTTCAGAAACGGTCAAAGAGAAAAATTTTCACAGGACAAAATATGCAAGCATGGACATTACCCAAACTGCCTCAAATGATCTGACTGATTTGGCTTCAGGTGTGATTCAGAATACCGACTTGGGTTAGTTTTTTTCTCATTTGCTCATTCTTTGCTAATTGAAGCTGACTGTATTGCCTTCAAAAGTCCATAAGAACCCACACCTATTTGATCTCAATGAACCATGGGAGCCCTCTCCACTTGACTAGAGTGTCATTGGAACCTTCAATCTTTCTGTTGTAGTTAAATTTGTTGAGAAGCAACCAAGACATTGCCTGTTCTTGTCCCTATGGGTTGATCAGCTTAAAGACAGCCAATCACAAATAGGTGGGATTGAATCCCCACCAACTTTTTCAAGACTCACTTTAGTCATTGTTTGCTGCTTTCATTTCATCTGCCTCCTCTTGTTTTCAAACTTAATTGTCACCCAGGTGTTATGATAAAGCCTTTACTCATCATCATAAGAAAGATAATTTGTCACTGGCCTCATCAAAAGAGACCATTATGATTATCCATGTTCTCAAACTGAAAAATCTTTATCTTTCAAATTCCAGTCCACTACTTATGACAACCATGATCTTCAAGAAAGACAAACCAAAGAAAAATAGTCAAAAGTTGGTGGTACATAAGGTGTCTTATGTTCATAGGTCCACACACACACATGTAAAACAGATTACAGTTCGTTTTCCACCAAATTTCATTTCACATAGCTAAATCCAACTTAAGAACCTGGTTATTACCAATGCATCACATCAAAACTTCCTGGGGAGAAAAAAACAAAGACCATTCATAACTGCTTTCCAAACTAATAAATCCATTTTTTTTTTGTAAAAATCAATATCAATCAGATTAGAAAAATAAGAAAAACCATTAAAAAAAGTTTGAATCACAAGACTAAAAGTATTTCTTGCTTTTTTTTGTTATTTTGAAAAACTAAAGATGATCAACAAATCCCAAGACCTTTTTAGGTAGGTATAAAACAACATTACATTTTTTCTGCTTTGATTGGTAGTCAAACCAAACCTCCTAAATAAATAAAAATCTCAAAACACCTTATAACATACACATATTCATTTTTTGCAGTTTAGTTTATTTGATTGAAAAATAAAAATTTGCAATTTGATAGAGAGAGAGATAGATAAAGAGAGAAAAACTTAATTGGTTTAAACTTTATGAAATCTATGATTAGAATCTGAAGGGCCTGGATGATGAGAGTTTGTAGAGATTTTAATTTCACGTTGGATGACGATTTGAGGTTCATCTTTATCAATTAACATTCTCCACTGTTTTTGAAAAAGAAAGTGTCAAAAAAAGAAAAAGATTTAAGAAGATGAAAAGCAAAACAAAACACTTACACTTTGAAGTACTAGTGCACCTGCTAAAAGGAATGAACTTGAGACTACTAACCAATCAAATAAAGATCTCCATGCTTGACTTTTTTTCATCATCATAGTAACACAAACAAAAAAAATCTTAAATCAATCAAGATGATACGATGTTTTTTTTTGTTTTTTCGAAACTCTTACTTACCTTGTTACTACATCATCAATTCTAATCATCAGTATAATCGCATCCACCAAATACCAAGTAGAAACGACCATAAGTAAAATACATTGCCACATTAACAAATCTATCAAAACCAAACCAAACCAAACCAAACCAGCAAAAAAAATCAAATCAAGTTTTGTAAACCAAAAAATGAATTGGAATAAATTTCTTTTGGGGAAAAAAGTTGCGACTTACAATAAGATTTACGTAATTTTTTGGAAAACCTACTAGGTGCTAAAGTTTTTGAAACTTCAAATCCTTCTAAACCTTTTTTACCTTCATTGACTTCTACTGTCGTTTTTAATAATCTTAAAAACAAAAGAATCGCAAATGAATAAAACTATTTAACAAAAAAATCACAAAAGAAAACAAGGATTCAAGATCATCAGTTTGGTTTTTCCTCTAGAACATGTCTTGAGACTTGTGAAAAAAAATCCGCATTGTTTGATTAAAGAGAGCAGCTTACCACCATAGATAAGATTGCAGCAAATGACCAAAACAAACAAGCCCAACGAAACTGATCGAGGAATTTGAATCCAGCTTTAGTATACTTTAAGATCCCGATTGTAGGATTGATATCAGATTTGATTTGATGAATGACTGATTGATAAGCTTGAAATTGAGCTTTTCTAGTGACAATCGAAGCGATTCCCCAACCTATTGAAATTAAGGTAGGTATGATCGGTGTGATGATACAAATCGTGTTCATGATGATGGGATGAATTAAATATTTTTGAATCTTGTTGGTTCCATCTGTAGTGGTTGTTCTACTAGGTGAAAAGATACTAAAAACCCCGAAAAAAGACAACCATCAAGATCAACAATGATGATTTTTCATAAATTTCAAAAAAGTGTACGGGGTAATTCGATTTGATAAGGAAAAAGCTCTTTACCAAGTATATAAAGCACCAAAACCAGAATACCAAAACCCAAAGAAACCAGGAGAATTACCAATTGCTAACCAAAAATATTGATAAGAATTTTTAGAAAATTCAGGAAACTTTATAGAATAAAAAGCTAAAAAAAGATAAATTTCAAATAAGATTGAACCAAAGATTTGAGAAATCACAAAAGCAATTCCACCATTCGGTATATAATATGGAATTAAATATTTAGCTTTCATAAATCAAGAGGTAAAGAAAACATTGGATTAGTTTTTCTTTTTCTTCTTTTCTTTCTTAAAGGATTAAAAAAACAAAAAAAACGGGTTTTTTTAGGTAGGTTTGTAGACTTACAACCATTAGCATATTGTTTACGCCATAACCAAAGATGTTTACGACGAGCTTCTTGACCACGTAAACAGGGAATGATGATTAAAAGAAGAGAAAGGATAAGAACGAAGAAATAAACAACCATATAAGTGATGATGACTTTTGGAACATAAGGATAAACTTCAGGGTATTGACTTTGATATAATTTTTCAATCAAAGCTTTTGATTTTGGAGAAAGAGAACTCATTTGGAAGAAGATAGATAGGAATCAAGAGAACTAGTTTGGGGAATCAAGTCTGAGTCTAATCAGTTCTATGAATCATGAATGAATGCTATTTTGGTAGGTTGTAAATCAGAATGAGAATGGAGAATCAAGAAATGGTCAAGAGGATCTCGATTCGGACTTGAATGGATATGTAGCATTTAATCTGATTGATTGGGTTAGTGTTTGTAGTTTGATGAGAGTGATGATAACCTTCATGATGAGCTGTTGTATTAATCTTGACTGTATCTTGAAGGTTATTGGTTAGAGTCAACTTGGATGGGCTCATTTGGTGAAATGGTAAATTAGGATCACTTTGACTACGGATTTACAAGAAAAACTCATTCGATCGATTCACTTTTAACTTTCTATTTCCTCAAAGACTCAAACTGAATAGAATTGCAATCAATTCCTTCATGCTCTTTGTTGTGGTCACCAAGACTCGACCATTGAAAGTCTTTAAAAACTATCAATCAAAAGTGAAGATGTTGATCTGTTTCTATCCTTTTCTTAATCTCACCCTGATCCATATCATCCAATCTACTTTCTCAATAATTTGTAACCTCAAGATATCTTTTAATTCTTAAATTTTTTAAAATCCGAAAATAAGAATTTATCTACAAGTTCCTACACACCATGCGATTAATAATCTGTCCACATGTTTTTTACATTTGTGATTGATCTTGAATTGAAAATTTTAAAATCTTATGATTTCTTTATGTATCTACAAAATCTAAATAGATCATCATCATTAATCTTTATCAGGGATGCAGGAATGAGTACCGAGTATGAGTATATACTCAACTGATACTCACTTTGTACGGGTTTACAGGGCCAAAAATAGGCAAAAATACTCAGTATACTCAATAATACTCACTTTATTGAGTAAACTCATACTCACTCCTGCATCCCTGATCTTTATAATTTTGTTAAAAGATTTAGATTTTACATGGAAACAAGAGAGCGTCAAAGAGACTTTAAAGGATGATCTATTAAGATATATATATCTCTCTAAGATCAAAACGTGATGCTTTGTGTATTTTCATCACTTCATGAATCGTAGTTCGCTTCCGTCTGTAAAAAGAATCAAACTCATCGAAGAACTCAAAGTTTTAGGATTCGATTTCATTTGAGAGTTAAAGTTGGATGATCGTTGGATATAAGCATATTCTTATAGAAATCAGGCGTAACGTCCTTGTCATCAATCCGTCCTTGCGTGGTCACACTTTTAAGCTTATCGGTATAAATGCACGCATGAATTCCATAAACAACGCCTGGATTGCATAGAGAGGTAAACAGATTGTATACTTTGGATGAATGCTTCAGAGTTCAACAAGTTATGTACAATCACTCAAAATCAAAGGTCATCCATTCCATCATAGTCAAACTCCATGGGACTATGTATCTCATGAAAGATTTTAGATCGATTTGGTACATTTCTTGAATTTGTAAAGTACTACAACTAGCTTTCTCAGAAAGATATCTCTTCAATCTGGTGGTATGTGAGAAGTAAAGGCAGAGGTCAGTTAATGGTCCTGATCAACAAGAGCATGGTTTTACCTGGAAATCGAATCGGGGCGTAGAACGTAATCAAAAAGGTTCACTATGGGGCAGAAGAAAGTGATACATGAAAAGGAAGAGGT
The DNA here is from genome assembly GCF_000204055.1 of Melampsora larici-populina 98AG31. Taxonomy (NCBI): domain Eukaryota; kingdom Fungi; phylum Basidiomycota; class Pucciniomycetes; order Pucciniales; family Melampsoraceae; genus Melampsora; species Melampsora laricis-populina. The sequence continues at coordinate 44,784 of NW_006768800.1, read as the reverse complement.
GGGATGGACCAAAAAATAATAAAGAATCGAACGACGATTCTAAAAAGAATAGGTCATGAATCCTGAGAAGACTTTGATGTCAATGAGAATGAATAAAAGAATTTTGAGAAGATTGTCATTAACAAAAAGTGGAAAGAACCGGAGTTCGGTGACCGTCACGGTCCAGCTTAGTTTATATGAATATGAGAAACTTCGTGCCGAGGGAAGAGCATCCTCATTGAGGTAATTATGAAGAAAAGAAAGGTAAACTGCACAGGAATGCAATCACGCGCACAGCGTAATGGCTTACAGAATTTTTCGTCGGAGCTACGTCACAAGCAGCTGTACCAATGCGATTTCTCGTAGCTAGAAGGTTACTCCTAGTGCCCAGAGATATTCTCAAGGGAATAAGAAACCTTCAATGTGTAAAGAATATTGTATGGATTGAGCACTTGGCAATCACTCTCAAACACTCAATATCATAAGGAGGATTAGCCAAGAGACACGGCAGAAGAATTATTTTCCTGGGCATGTATACAGTATGATGTCATCTTGTTGATAAACTTCTTTGCTAGTTAAATATACACTCATCAATGCTTGAGTTTTGCGCATAATTAATTGAGGACTGGTTTACTTTTTTGTCAGTAAATTAAAGAGTATCCAACATCTATTTAAAGCTCACTACAAAGATTGAGAAAAGAAATTACGTGTTGTAAATATACAACTCTCAAGAGTAGGAAGAGTTCTTGAAGTTACAAAGAAGAAAATCCGTTGAGGTCATACACCGTGTGACAGTCTAAAGAAGTAGGATCTTCATTTTGACATCTTTTATTAATAAGAAAACCGAATCCCAATCTATTCGACTTGTTTAGATCTCCAAGCATTTAATCCTTTCATAAAGGTATCCCAATTTAATCCAATCGAATCATCAACTAACATAAAGTGTACACCTAATCTTTCGACTTCTGAATTCCTTGGTTCGTCATCAAAGAAAAGTATATCTTTGTATTCAATCTTCATTTCTTTTTGAATCGTTTCAAAGTGACTTAATTTCGAACCTGGATAGATTTGTAAATTATCAAACAGATCAATCGATCGAATCAAATCTTGCTCTTGCTCATCCGATGAAGAATTAGGTTTTCGAGGGATTCTTATATCTGATAGGGCTTGGCGAGCACTTATGTATGTAGATACATCGATCCACACAAAATCACAAGTGGAGTTAACCACCATTATTCATGACAAGACTTAAGCGACAAGACTCACATATCTGGTCTATGAGTACGAGAGCATGCAGCAATCTTAACTCCAACAGATTGAAGTGTGGCTAAAATGTGCGGTACATCAGTAAAGAATGATAACTTTCGACCCGCTTTATCGACGAGTTCTCCGGGTTTGTTGGTGGGCTTGAGAGGTGGATGAATATGAGTATCAACCCAGCAAGGCCAAAGAGTGTAATCAAGATCGACAGCAACTAGTTTTGGGAGAGGTGGATTGAGGTCGATTTCAGAACCGGGCTTCATGGTTCGATGGTTTCGTAGAAGATATTCGATTGGGTTAGAAAGGTTATTCTCCAACACGAGAAGTGTCGTATCGGTATATCAGAGTCTGAGGGCGTCAAAGCGGAATCATGAAGCGCTTGTAAACTTGAGATCGGATTTCCATAGCCCGACGTCTCAACCCCGCTCAAGGTACCTCGGCGGATAATGTGCACACGCTTTCTTTGATGTATGCATCTCTTTCAAATTTAGGGTTTTCAAACCTCAGAAATTAATCCGTGCAACTTTTGTGCAACTTTTGTGCAAGTTTTTTTAGCATCTTGCACAATACTTGCACAAAAGTTGCAGACTTAAGACTTACATATCTTGACATAACAAAGCCCCGTTGCAACCAGGGCACTGAGGCCAATAGTCTTAGAGTTCACTCTCTTTTTCCCTGAAGATCACGCAAAGCCATAAGATACATACAGCAATGGCTGATCCTCCTCCGCCTGCAGGTCAATCCTACCTAACTCCCATACATCTCGATCCAAACCTTCAAGTACTATCCCCGCACATTTCCAATTCAACCATTTCCACCTCCCCCTTGCAAATCGTATCTCCGGCCAACTGGGTTCAAAGCCCAAGTCCGATCCCTCACCAAGGTCTTCAGCTTGCACTCATCCCACCTTCGGTAAATGCAACTGGCTGGAGCTTATCCCGATCTAATTCAAATACTATGGATGTCTCTCAAACACTTCCTTCAAATTCTTTGGCTCACGAAGGTCCGAGTGCTGATGCACCAAAGAAGAAGCGTAAATATACAAGGAGGAAGATCTCAAACACAACACAAAAACCTACTACGGAATCAAAAGAATCAAATGATGAAAAAAAACTACTTCGTGGAAAGCTGAACTCAATTCTGAGGGGAAGAGTGCTATTGTTCTGATAATTGAATGGTTGGGAACTGCAACTACAACCAGTACACGTTATGATTGGTGGAAGGGAGAGATGGATACCGACACACGAACAATTTACAGCAAGAAAGACATTGGTGAGAAGATTTCTGAGTACTTGGCTGAGCAAGGTTTATCAAGACGAGATGGGAAAGGTGTAGAGACCCAGGTAGGTCAATTTCAAAGCTCTCTACATTTAAAATGTTGGCCAAAGGATGTACATGAGGATTTGATTTAGATACGTACACTTGAAGCAGGCTTCACGCTTGCTCAAGACTTTCGCAGTGGAACTGGACAAGGTATTTTGGAAGATTTTGAGCAACAAGCTCAAACAGAGAAATCCGAGATGGGCTACTCATCTGATAGTGATGAGTGGAAGGCGATTCAGCAAACAACTAAATCGAAGTTTGACCGTATGTACCTTTTCATCTACAGCCGATCATACTTAACTTACTGATGCACTTTTCTCACCCTCATCTAGAGCTCTTGTTCCAACGTTCGATTTATTACTATGATCTCCTACCTTTCATGTCAACACGGACTAACGTCATACCCCAGGCAGTTCGTGAAAGTGGGGATCATTTAGATGAAGAGACTGTTCTTCCTTCTACAAAGCGTGCACGCAATCAGTCTCCGATCAGCATCGTATCCTCAACACACGAAAGCCATGAAATTGAAACGACTCCTTGGGAAAGTCCTCTTGACCTAGACGAAGCAATCACTCAGATTGTAGTTGACAGTCCCGGCTCTTTTTCAGCTTCCCAAAACCGACAAGGTTCACCTACACCAAACAATTTAAACAAGAAAGGAGGGAGTGGCCGCCCACCTGGCCGGCCCTCCAAACGTCCCAACTCACTTCAATTCAATAATCAAGGAGCAAAGTCGACCTCCAGCTCGGCCTCAGATGTACAACAACTCCTAGCATCTCACCTACCCTCACGAGAAGAAAAAGCTGAGAAGAACAAGCTAGAGAAAGAGCGATGGAATTTTGAGGAAAAGTATATGAAGGCAGAGCAAGAAGCACGAAAGGAAGAGATCCAAACTCAGGCTAAACTGGCTGATGCAGTTGCACGTCACCTTTCAGGAGCAAATGATGGTTTAGACACCGCTGAACGTGCTCAACGATCTCAACTTAAACTTGAACAAGATCGAGTTCAGCTTGAACTTTCACGATCTCAGTTGGCTCGCAGTCGTGAAGACCTCATCACCGCCAGGAGTGAACGTAAGTTGTCTATGTTGGCCAAATACAAGGCATTGGGTTTTTCAATTGAGGAAGCTAAAAAGGAAGTAGAGGAGGCTGAAGATCAAATTCGAAGTAAGTGATACAAGCAACATCTCTTCTTTTTGAGTTTCGCCAAATCTGACCAGCTTATCCAATGCCGCTGATAGGGGACCTGGAAGGAGAATCTCAAGGATCGATTTGAATATCAGCTCAGAACTTGTCTCATGAATCGATTCTTATTTCTTGATTTTAAATTTCTTTTTTTAGAATTGTGTTAGTGTAGACCCATTAAATGCTTAAGAAGTCTGATTCTTTTTTATTTTTGTAGAGGTAACTCATCAAAAATTTCCAATTCTGTTATGTTCTCATTTGATTCGGCTTCGGTTTAGTTATCTACCTTAGTTAGCCTCATTAACAACGAGAAAGATTATGTTTTTCCTTTTAGTTTGCCTCAGTTTAACAAGTCGGTTTGCGTTTGGCTCGGTGTTGCGTTCTTCTTTTTTTTGCTTAAAGAGTTGAAGAACTTGGCAAAAAAAAAAAAAATTTTGAAATATTTTCATGTTCTTTTTGTGGAAATGGCTCCGTGTTGTGTTCCTTTTTCTTTTTGATTAGAAACATGAAATAATTCAATATAAGATCATTTGTATTTCAGACCGAATCGATTAGATGAAAAACAAATGGACAAGTACACCATTTCAGATAAAATTAAAACAAAACTACCAAATGAGTTAAAAAAAGAAAACAATCGAGCCAAATCTTTTATAATGATTCACAAAACAGACGAAACACACGGATGCGTGCATCTTCATTATCATCTTCTAATATCTCATTCAAGATTAATGGGTCCTCGGGGTCAATAGGAGTTGAGACTTGATACTGGAAATTGGATCGTTCATTCAGATCCAAAAGGAAGTTGTGCAGGATACAACAGGCTGATATCCAAGCGTTTAGACGTTTGACCGATTTCTCATCCTTTAATATCAACTGTAAGTCTTTCAGAGACTGCCATCGTGATTTGAGCATACCATTACAATGCTCGATAACCACACGTAATTCGCTTAATACTCTGTTAAAAGCCATCTTCTCAGGAGTCAGGGGAATACCACCGACACGTTTAAATGCTGGAATGATGAAAGAATTGGAGCTGTAACCGGAATCCGCCAGGAGATACTCTCCTTGAGAGAAAAAGTTGTTTGGGTCTGACCACATCTAGAAATTGGCGGAAACAATATATTTCTTCGTCAGCAAAGTGAATCAAATCATACATGTGTAAGATTGATGGAGTAAGCTTGATCTTACTGAAGATGTGCGCATGACTCGCTGGTCATGAACACTGCCACACCATCCATGGCGAGCAAAAATGATCCTCCGTTCATGATTACATATAAGCATTGAGTTGACCGCATAGATATATTTGCGAGTCCAATAGTCCTCCTTGCACTTTGGAGGACCAAAGGCAAGTGGTATCAATGTACCATCCACAAACCCGACACAACCTTTGAAAGGGCTGTTTGCGCCAACAGCTCTTCGAATCTTCACTCTCTCCTCGGGTGTTGGCCAAGAAAGATATTCCCTTTCCATTCGAATGATCGCAACTACACATCTCCACGTGAAATTTTCAACACTCCCTTCTGAAAACACAAAGATAGTGAAATTAAGTCATCAAATACCCTCAAAACATGTCCTTAAGTGTAGAAGAAGCTTACCCGAGATGCCGAAAACATGCGAAAGTATCCCAATTCCACCCCCGTTTCCAGAAAGTCCAAGATGGGCCAGAGTGACAAGTAATTGAAGCTCGATTGGGGCCTGCGCAGCAGTGGATTGATTCTCGAATACGTCACAGGACACAATTTTATTAAGCAAGGTTAAATAGCTAGAACGACACATTCGTGCCTAGTGTTACATCAGGTGAGCTCAACATTCATCTTTTAGACAACAACATATAGATAAACAAACATACCAGCCTCAAAAAGGTTGCATCGCGTGCAGCCCAGACCCTATTGAACATTGTCAGAGGATGTCCCCGAGGTTCGCGACGCCTTCTTTCAAAATATCGCTTGCGCTCGATCATATCGATCGCAACTGCCCATAAGGCCGGATCGACTTGATATTCAGGTTGGTTTGATTTGAGTAATCGGTGTCGGGTTCGCCGTTGGAAGAAAACCCATAGAGCCACACACGCATGAGGATCAAGATTCAACACGGATTGAATTTGTGGAAGCTGCAGTAGCTGCCAGAAGTTGGATAGACCGAGAGATGAGCTGCTGACAACCTTTTGCCTTGCACGTAGGACAAGACTGCGAGAATTGGAACGGTTGTCTTGATTGGCGAGTTGCTTGAGTGATCGAATGATTTGTCTTCGAGATGAGACACGTGGCATGATGGTAGGTAAGGTGTTGGCTTGCGCTGTAACCAGATGGGGTTGTGAAAAAAATAATAGTGCAAGATCCGTGCAAGAATTTCTTGCACGGATCTTGCACGGATCTTGCACAGCGGTCTTGCACTATTCTTGCGCAGGTTTGAATACCCTAATTGTCTCTTTTACCATGCAAATTAGGGTGCCACAGCCACACAGGGAATGCCGGCCATATCTGGCAGCTAAAATCAGCATTCATGGGTCGGATGGGAGAGTCCCAGTCTATATCTCCTCAATCCATAAGAGAAGCCATCCATATCGTGGTATTAACGGTATGTATAAATCCTACACTGGGATCATGTGCCCACCCCTTTGGAGGTTCAGTCTACGCACAGCAGCGTGACATGTTTCCATGGGCGTGTAAGTTGAGTATATATTCACATCTGGCCATTCAAGTTCCAACAAACTTAACAAAGTCCCTCGCCTGGGGCTCGGGCCTTTGGCGAGGGACTTTGTTAAGTTTGAGTTCCAAGGGATTTGGTAAATTGACTGTATGTAAGTCTGAGTTTGACCCAGCCGCAATTTGTCAATCGAGTGACATGTTTGTCCTAGAATACGCACCAAAGCTCATTGGTGGTGTGTGAGTCTCGGGGTGTTGCTTGAGATTTGGTTGAGGTGGGCTATCCTGAGAAGATTATATTTAGCCTGGACCAGGAAGTTAGACCACGTTAGCTGGGCTTCATTGGATTGCAAGCTTCTCTGTCGGTTGTTTTGAGATCTCTTTGGCATCATGGCTGCAATCTGTGAATGACTGACAGCCCAAGGAATCAACCTAATAATACTCCGATATCTAGCAATTGAAGGGTCGGATTGGTGTATTAACTTTTTGTATCACAACTCTTCATTTGCATCAAGCCTTTGACAATATGATTCAATTTCCCCCCACTTGCACTTCGACCTGGTGTGCAAGTGCTCAGTGCTCAGATGAACTTAGTGCAACACGAATGTGAAACCACCTTCGCCATGCTACCCTCTGTAACAATGACAAGAATGACATCTTTGCCTCAATACTCGCAAGTTAGCGCAGATTGAACAGGGTCGAATTGTCACTTTATGATGGACATTGATTGGGATCCAGTAGGACTGTATGTCGAAAGTGGCAGACAAATGAAATTTCTTCGAGGTTATTGCCACTACCGATGATGAATGGCAGCCTCAGCCGAACATCCAGAGAAAGGCGGGCGACTGGAAGCTAAGAAGATCGCATGACAGGCGGCGTAAACTTGCATGATTTTGGGCCAATTGCATTTTCGTAAGCACTGATGGTGTTTTGGTGGCGAAGTCTGAACTGAATGATTATGAGGCTGGATGTTAATCAAGCTAGTCGAAGTAGCAATCATAAACCAAACCTCATGAAGATTTGTTTAAGATTATGAGGATTGTAATTTGGACTGGACATCAATTGCCTGGCACGCATTCGACTCTTTCCAGTCTCCCTACCTCCTACCTCAAATATCTTAGTCGCCCTACGTCCTTGATCACCATATCTCATTGATCTTCCGCTTTCAAGTATATTCAACCTCAAATTCGCTCTTTTCAACAAATACCCCCCAATCAATTGGCAACGTAACTAGCTCCACCATCTCAACACCAAGCGCCAATATGAGCTTGGAAACTCAAGCAATCATCGACGGACTCAACGCTTATCAATACCCATCTGTCTATCCTTACGTCCAGCGGATATTGATCGCTTCCAGCGCGATCTACTTTTTTGTCTTAATCTTATGTATCTCCATCCTTGCCATTCCGCTCTTTCGTGGAGTACAAGCTCGACGCAAGCATCTCTGGTTCTGGAGGAAACAGTATCTTCCAGGTCGTCAGTTATCTTTGACACCAGTTCCTTTTCTTTTCTTATATACTCACGCTTTTGTATCTATCTACAGGGACGAATATTCCCTACTTGGTACCGAACGGAGGTCTTGCTGTCGTCATCTCCCAACTGTTTGGGTGCATAATTTTTGAAATTTATATACTGCTTTCATATCGGGCACTTCAATCACCCGAGTTCTCCCGGAGCCACTATCAGTACTTCTGGCTTACAATTAGCTATGCTCCTGGTAACTCCCCGCCTCACCTCGTGATTTTTATGTCCACATGCCGCGTTTGCTGACACCGTTCATGAAATCCTAGGTTATTTTGGATTTTGGTATTCTGGGTTCAGTGCCCTGTATATCTGGTGCGCTTCATTCGCATTGCTTGTATTTTGTTGCAAAACAAACATGAAGAGGTAGTACTCACTGATCTCTCCTCTCCTGAATCTCCATCAGTCTATTCTCACCTAGCCGGGCAGGAAGCCACCACCCAAATAAACAACGACACATGCCACATCCTATCATAATGAACACGATCTGCATTGGACCACCCATTTTTACCGCCCTTGGGGCAATAGGCTGGGGAATCGCTTCAGTTGTGACAGCACGCGAGAAAAATATGGCATATGATGCGGTGCTTGCGCAATTACTGAACGGATCGGATCCCACTTCGGGCTTGCAACGGTACGCAGTGGCAGGCAATCGGTTTATCGGGCAATTTCGCTGGGCTTCATTTTGTTGGACCATCGCTGCATTCTTTGCTGTTGTGGTATGCACTCTTACACTTTCTTTCATATTTTTTCTAGATATGCTTTTACTAAACAATTGTCATTCTGACGCTTGATCCTTTCTTCTCACCTGGTCAGTTTTACTGCATAACAATCGTACTCTTCCTACGTCTTTTGAAGGGAACCGTCGACGTTGCGAGTGGAAAAACAAATCTTTTAGGCCGAAATGAACGTAATTATGCTGTTGAAGAAGGACGCAAGTCGACGGTCTTGGTCAGCACCACTGCTCTGGTGTCAGCCGTGCCAGCTCAAAACTCTCGCCTAGCTCAAAACCTGAGAAACGGATACCGTTAGTCAATGTTTGTCTCTTGGGAATCCGATGTTTGTCGAGGCTAAAACTTCTTCTCTCCGTCTTCTTTGCGTGTTTTTATAATCTGATCGTCAAAAGGTTTCCTGGTTTGGCATTGTGGTTTGCTCACTGTCGTTCTGGTATGGTACTTTGTTGTTGGAGTATTCCTCACGATAAAGATTGGAAAGATCCCAGATCAGTTGAGCAAAGTTCAATAAAATCCTAAAAGCTCATGAAACCCTTTCTAACCTCTTTGTCTCTCACCTTTGGTAATTCTAGTGAAGGATGGAGGTCTCTCTCGATATGGGCGGTAGTGTCAAGTTCCTTCCTTCTATCAGGAGCTTTGTTACTTCAAAGCGTGAGTAACTTTAATAACCGTCTCATTGCATAGAATGTAAAATTGACGTTTTTTTCTATCTAATCTTGGCTAGTGGCGAATTCTAACGGATCGAGACGTGACACACGAAGGTCCATCTCCTACGGCGAGTACCCCAAAGCAAACCAAAGAGTACAATGTCCTAAACATCGACCCCTCTATCCAATTTCAACCCGCTGCGGGTGGTAATATGGAAAGAGCCAACTCTAGTACCCAGATGCTCCCCAACCCTCTTTCCATCACAAATGAACCTGCCCAACCTCAAGTATTGTAGATTCACATATCACCACACACTTGACTTGGGTTCTTTCTCAGGTCATAAGGAGCCTCCTTGAATGTTACAATCTTACTTGAAATATCTATTCTATAGTTAAAACATATTGCTTGATATAACACTAATAAAATTTTTACAACACCACCTCTTATCGCTTCTATCTTTCTTTCGGATTTCAACGTGGCAATTATCTTGGGTTTATATCGTGGTGTATCATACGCGCGGGACTTTGTACAATCAATCACTCTTTCAAACTGCAGCACATCAAATATACCAAAATGTGAAACTTAAACTGAACACCTACACATCAAATGGGTTGATGTGCGCGCATACATTTAAAAGGTGTAGCTACATCTTTTGGTGCACCCCAATCCAAGTTCTCTGCATTCACTGACCACAGAGTTGAAAATACACGAAAAACTCTCCCGTTGTCCTCAATATTTGACATACACCTGGGAGCACTTACAATCTTACGCGAGAGAACAGGGACAGTTCTAAAAGCCAAAAGAAATACAAGGATTATAAAATAAGCCAAAGATTTTTTTTGAGAAACCGTAACTGGAAATGTATGAAATTGAGAATAGAATTTATTAGTCTGCTCAATATATGGGTTGAATTGATACTACACATGGGTGAATATTAATGGTCAAGGTGGAAGTTAACTAAATTATCACAAACTGACATGACTATATGATTGTAACAGATATTTTTTTGTATCTTTTGGAGTGGGTGGGTGAGAAAAAGAGAATATAAAACAACCAGAACTGGGAAAACCAAAGATAATCTGAATTTGGTGTGGTAAGGATAGATACAACTTGGGGAAGCTGAGATACTTGGATCTTGAAGAGTGCAAGGAACAAGTGTGTCAAAGTTAGGAGGGATGTTGACTAGAGCTGGATATGTTTGATGCTTGATCCATTGTGCCTCTGGTGTAAAATTTCTCTAGCTTGAAATGCAAGTGTTGGGGAGGGTACACTGCAAAGGGCTGTCTTCTCATGATTGGATATCCAATTACTTGGGACCCACAGGTGGTTGCTTGTCTATATTTCATGTACTGGCCCCACTCAGCTAATAACATATAAACTAAAGTTCATGATAATAATTTTGTGAACATTCAATAGCTTAATTTTATATTTTCATCATAAGACAAATTTTGTAAATCAAACTGATCACAGTGACTTCAGTGACAAAGATCAAAACAAAATTGAAAAACAAATGGATTAGGCACTGTTAGGAATATCACTTACTCTACAAAATTCTACTCAAGTGCGCCGGCACTAGGCAAAGAAATGCAGGCACAGCCAAATACCAATCATTGTGATTTTGAACAAAAATAAGGTGTCACTAGAGTATACGCACGCAAGCCTGCCACAAGGGATCAAGAATAAGACTTATGCATAAGACTTGAGAGTCTGTCACACAACATAAACAATGGAATGACTTAATTAACAAATTGCCTTATTGGCAATGCTGAGACAATTTGATCCACAACAAGTAATATTGACAACACAAAATCTCTGACAGGAGGAGTGGTCAAAAAGATATGGCGGAGGGTAGAGATCAATATACAGTTCCACTTTCATTCTTAGATGCAAAGGAATCAATTGTTACAAGAATAGTGATACATCAATTTTTTGAGCTAAACTTCAACAATGAAGTTGGTCATGATAAGCTGCTTATGTTTTCTTGCCATCATGTGATCAAGCAATATTTTTGTAAAGTTTGCTTCTCAAACCTCCTTACACATTATGTTATGGGCATGTGTCTATCTTTGTTTTGTTCTTGGTGCTTGATCACTTTGAAGAAACATTTGAGTTACAAGCAGGGTTATGTCTACCAATGATCCCTATTTAATAAAATGGGAAGGTATTGGGCTGATCACCTGGAAAAAATACAAATGTCAACATGCATAGATTCCGTGTAGGACCACAGGGGGAACACACTCATATAGTATGTAGTAATCAATTTTGCAAGGAGTAATGTGGTAATGCAATCTTGAATGAATTGGCCAAGCAGGCTGTCCTTAGCCAATGAGAAAGTAGCTCTTAGGTTCTTGGGTCATAGGAGGAAAGAATGGAGAATTATAATTGGACAGGTTTATGTTGAAGTGGGGGAGTAACAGGGAGAAACTTTAGGAATTTGAGGATGTAGTTGCACAGCTGGAAACAATAGCTTACAGGGTGAAGGAAGATTGGTGGCTATCATGTCAATTCAATATTGGGTCTTATATGAATCATGTAGAAAAAATTCAACAGTTCTTCAAGAACAGTCATTTGAATAAATGATGAAAGCCAGGATTCACACATGTCATCATGACATGAGGTGCTTTTCAGTCAAAAGCACAATGGTGTGAGGAAGTTCAAGGCCAGGTGAAGATTTCTTCGTGACAACAACCTCAGTCTTCCAAATCTGCAAAAGCCAATGAGTCCAAAATATCATACAATGACCACAGATTTTCCCCAAAGAGGAATATTGATCCAAAGCATGGAGCACTTTTGAAAAGGGGACTGGAATGCATTTGATGATTAGTCATAATGGCAAAAATGAAGATTTGATCATGAATCAATTTAGGTGCTTTTTAAAAGCAAAACTAAGGACTTTTCAAAAATTGAGTGCGGTAATGGACAGATTGAATGTTCAATTGAGGAACATGAAATGCAAAAGCATTTGACTATATGCCCAAAGAGATGATTTTGAAAAGGTGAATTTTTAAGTTGCTATTTAATAGAAAAGCTGATTGCTTTTCAAGTTTGAACTGCTGTGATATTTGGATGGATGGGGCTGGTGATGTTGTTACTTATCAGCAATTGAGTGCATTGAGAACAGATTGAGTATCAATTCAGAGGGTCAAAAATGAAAAGCTTTCAAATTACAACAGTTTCAAAAAACAAATATTGTTGCTGTGGTTGTTTTCCATTATTTTTTCATATCCGCACTCAATTGATATTTTGTCTGTCTGGGTTATTTACCCCTATTGGGATCAGAAATGGAGCTCATGCAGGCTCAAGCCTGCTGATTAAGCGTTGGCATCAAGGGTTGAAGCTGGCTTCAGGCAAGCAATGCAATACAACCTCAGGCCATGTCATCAGCCACTTCCAAGCTTTTCCTACCAGATTGAAAACCATGGATATGAAAAATAAAAATTCCAAAAATGACAGCAGGAACCACCATTTATTTTCAAAACAGCTGTATGAATACTTTGATGATGTTTCAGAAGATGTGAATGAGTGGCATATTTAAAAGCACAATTTGATAATTTTCAGAAGTTCAAAGTGTTAATGTGGAGGTAAGATGTTGGATGGGGGCAAATGAAAATGTATAACACAAGAGGGCTTTGATGTGTTCAATTGCACTTCCGTCAAAGATACCTCCAATTGTGAAATCCAAGGGATCCTTGGGTATACATTCCCTCGGCCTGCGTGTCCGAGGAATCATTGCAAGGCTATCTTTGCCCTCAAAGATTGTGTTGTATCATTTACTTGGACATTGCATCTGAGGCTATTGCCATCCAATGATACCTCAGATCTTCCAATCCAAGGCATCTTTGTTGGTGGTGTTGAATCCCCAACTTTTGTCATACCAAGTTAGTGCATCCATAGTTCAATGATCTCTGGTGACTCAAATGTGACGTACCTCAAGTTCCTGTCCCTTTACCCTGCAAAAACATTGAAATTATGATAGGTTTCAAGGTTCCAAAGGGGGGTACAAATTTGAGTTTATGTAATACTAAATTTCTGGATGGTGTATCACAGGATGGATCATGAGATGTCTCACTCTCACAAGAAGTCGGATCCTTCAACACTCCCTGCCCTGGCTGGGTCCAGAATAGCAATACAGTCTTGCCTTTATCCACTGTACTAAGCAGCTCCAAGGGTTCAATGAGAGGGTCAATAATATTAGGAATGCATAGGTGATCTGATGAGAATCAGAACTTGGTGATGGATCAAGTTCCAACAGCTGATTAATCATGTATGAGTGATGAGAAGAGAAGAGGCACCTGATGAGTCTCACAAGTTAGTGATGAATAAAGTGCTAAAGGCTGGTGTATCACATGTGAGCGATAAGAAGAGAAGAGGCACCTGTTGGCAGGTGTCAAGTAGAAGAGATGACAAGTTTGACTGAAGAGCAAGATAACATGCAAGCAACAGCTCTTTATATAGTGTAACAAACAAACATCTAGCTGTGACTCGCACATGCCGCATTAGGAAGGTAAAACGAATATAATAAACTTAATGAAGAGAAAAGAGAAAAGTAGTTGTGTGATGCTAAGACCAATGCACAAGTTGTTGCAAGGATGATCAAATAGCATGATGACCATTGCGGATTTCAAGGACTGGGTTGATCTGCCTTCATATCATCTCGATCCCAAAAGGAAGGTACAACCAAATATCAATTATTGTGCTTTTGAACATAAATAATGTGACATACATACTACATTTCTGGCTTATGTATCACAGGATGTATCATGAGATGTCACTCTCACGAGCATTTGGATCCTTCAACGCTCCCCGCTCTGGCTGGGTCCAGGATAGAAAGACAAATTTGCCTTTATCCACTGTACTAAGGGGCCCTGAGGATTGAATGACAGGATTGGGTTTATCTCCCTGCGCATCATCTCGATCCCCGAGAACTCTCCACTTATAGATAGAAATGGCAATGATCAGTTTGATGAAAATTTAGAAATATGAAAAAGAGATGATATTATTTGGCTTACACTTTGGATAAGTAAAGCGCCAGTCATGAAAAGAGAACTTGAGACTACCACCCAAGCAAACAATGATCTCCAAGCTTTACTATATAAAGAGAGAAGTATCGAAGTCAGAATGTAAGTCTTTGAGAGTAGGGTAAAAATTGAGTACGGATCAATCTAAGAATCATACTGAACCTTTCTACCGATTTTCCGATATCCAAGGTAAGGAGGAGCCCGACGACGAGATAGAACGTCAAGACAATGGTAAGTAAACCGCAATACAAGACCAAATACCCTATGAGTACAGCACACCACACATGGAAGAAACAAAAGGAGAAAAGACGAACTGTAAGTGAAAGATCCATCTAGAGAAATTGAAAAACTAACGATAATCATTCCGAAGTCTTTCAGCGACCTGAGTGTTTTTGGCCATCGGTAAGCTGATTCCGCCGACACCAGGAACCCCACTCATTGAACGAGCACGAGCTGGCACAGCACTTCTCTCTTCTTGACCAACTACCAAGGGGTTATCTAATTGAGACTTTCCAAGTAAGCTCTTCTTCCCATTTGCAACATTGACCGTAGTTTTTAGTAGTCTCAGGAAGAGTGCAATCGTAAAACAATAAAACTAAAGATTTGTTTCACAGATCAAAAGAAACCAAAATGAGATTTTGAGATTTGAGAAATATTAACACCAAGAGTTGAAATTTATGAATACGTACGACAATAGCTAGAGCAGCGGCAATTGTCCAAACAAATGAAACCCAACGAAATTGAACAATGAATTGATTTCCAGCTTCAGAATACCGCGCCAGCTCAGGACTAGGATCCATCCCACCATACAACCGAGAAATGACTTCATCATAAGCTTCATTCTTTTGACGCGTCTTGACAAATGATTCAATAGCCATAGCAATGGATACAAGAGTAGTGACGATGGGTGTTCCAATACAAATAGTGTTCATAAGGATAGGATTTGGCAAAAAAGAAATTTTGGAAGGTCGATTAGCATCGGGCCTACTAGGCGAAAATAAGCTATGAGAAAAAGTCAAGGCGAATGAAGTTTCCATGAGTATAAGACAGTGGATATAACAATCATTTAATCCACGATTTAAAGTCAAAAGCGTACCAGGTATATAAAGCTCCAAAGGCAGAGTACCAAAACCCAAAGTATCCTATTAAACGATGAAACCATATATCAACGATAAAGATTAGACCCATAGCTTAAAATGCAAAGAAGAAAGAGACTTTGGGGTTACCAGGGGAATAACTGATGGTCAGCCAAGGATACTGATAATGATGCCGAGCAAATTTAGCCGATCGTAAAGATTGATAAGTGAGTAAAATATAAACTTCAAAGAGTGCACATCCGAAGATTTGAGCAATGGCCACAGCTGCTCCTCCATTAGGTACAAAGTAGGCAATAGTATGGCCCTCTAGGAAACAGATATATAGTAAGCATAAGACAAGGAGACCCAAAGAGAAGAAGCGAGGGGGAAAGTGAAAAAACTGACTATAGTGACGACGCCATAACCAAGAATGTTTGGCTCTGGCTTTTGGACCTCTAATAAAGGGCACAGCTAAGATAGTGATACACAAGATAATCACTAAGAAGTAAAAGATACTGCAGACGATAAGAATCCATTCCACATAAGGATAGACCGAAGGATATTGAAAGCCGTGTAGCTTGTGGATAATGGCCTTGGCTTGAGGACTCAAAGAAGATCTCGACATTGCAAAGTGAAAAGGGAATTGAGTATGTTATATTTCTATAAGTTAGACTTTATGAATTCTCATCGAGATGGAGTTAGAGGTGCTCAATTTATGAACTGAAGACCAGTCCGAGATCTCGGAATACGTCGCAAATGTATCTCTAAATCCCAAATCTCTTGAGCCTCATAGGATCTGCAAAGAGTGAGTCATTCCTACTGTGTTCTGCGTGTGATATATATTATTATTGATGATGCACTTACGGTACTCGAAGTGGTATAACGGAATTTGACTGTGCCGCGGTAGCTGAGTCAGGCTATTTTCGATGAACAGATCTTGAAACACATTATTGCCTTGGCTCTTTCAGCTTAACAAAGCCCACCCTGCGCGGCCGCTGTGTTAAGCTGATGGATCTTGCAAAATCGAAAAATAGTGATTCATTTCATCACTTCTAGTGTGTACATATTTCATTTAAAAGAACTTCGGGGGGAGATTAGTGTACTTTGGAAAGGTGGGATATTCTCGAAATACCTTTCCATGGCGAATTTGTGAGGTGCATCATTGATGTTCCATAAGCAGTCCGATATCCCCAGACTCTCTAGTATCTCTTAGAGTCTGCATTCGTTACACCCAGCCGAAGATGTTCACTGAAATGTTCGAAGCACTGACACCGCGGGAATGATTGAGTTCAAAGCCCGATTGAGCGAAGTTGCGGTGTCCGAGTCCGTAACTTTGCTCAATCACGGATCTTGTTCACATCACGTTCACAATTCGTTCACAGGTTTCCCTCCAGTTACCCTCCGCAATCTGAAGTAACAATCATACAACAGAAAGTCCCTTGCAAGTCATCAGTCTTTGACATTTGTTGTTAATCTAATTCATCTTTCCAATTTTCATCTCAGTGCTTTCACCATGCCCCATTGTCCCATCACCATCATGTGGGTTGCTAACCAACAATGTTAAACAACACTGTGTGTTTATGGCAAATCTTTTTAGAGATATGGACAGTGAATTGTGCTTGTGTCAATCTTTTTCAATGTTCCAGATGCTCAACCAACAAAGAAAGGAGCTCATCAAGGACAAATTGAAATTTGATCTTGAATACATACAAAGGCAGAGTATCAGTAGAGCTTGGGGGAAACCTACAATGGACGAGAGAGGAGGGTGGAGGACAAACCTCAAAACCCGAAACACAAACTCTGTATTGCCCTGTACAGATACTCGATTTTCAAGTAACTCTCATTGATCCTCACCACAACACCATGGGGACTATCCAGACAATGCCAGAGACAGTTCCAGGCGACTCGAAATTGAGAATGGGGTCTAATCATTACATCAAAATTAAAAGTACGTTTCCAAATCGTCAAAAAATGGATTTGAACTAAAATGATAGATACTAACAAAGGATTCTTTTGGCTTTTTTACCAAACAAAAAGATTAACTTCAAAATATTATACGCTTATTTAATGAAAGTTAATGAACTTAAAGGTGAGTGGTGAGCTTTGTAGGTTTTGTAGAGGTTCAGAGAAATGCTTAGGAAATTAGAATGGGATGGGATTAGAACAGATTGCAAAACAGTTGAAAGTCATATGGATGTGGTTGAAATTCCATTTGTGAGTGCTTAGTTTCTCCCCAAAGTTTTATTGAACATTTATTTGTAGTTTTGAGAATGATCTTTTTTCTAATGGAATTCATCTTTTGTTTGTTTGTCATGAGTTTGCTTATTAGGTTTCTTTTGTAGGTTTTCCGTTATTTGATTGCTGAATTTATGGAAATGGGAATCAATTATGAGATCTTTCTCTCGAGTTACGGGTTTTTGTAGGTTGCTTACTCTTTTCAACTTTATCAGAATTACATTGCAAGTGGAAACATCAGGTTAAACAGTACTTGATTTGATAGATAAACATTAAAGAAGGGAAGAGATAATGTTCAGATTTATGAAGGGTTGCAAGATTTGGTTGATTTTTTTGATGATTTTGTTAATGTTCAATTTGTTTAACGATCACAATTTGTATTTTCATTTTTATGTGATATGATCAGTTTCTTTCTTCTGTCATGATACAAATGCCCTCACACGGATCTTCAGACTGATGATGATTAAACTTAAAAATGATCTTTTTCATCAATTGATATAATCAAAATGAGATGAAGCTACACTCAATGGTACACATCATCTTTGTGTGAGATCTGTAGATGAGAGTAGGCATACAACATTCAAAAGTTGATTTTTTTGTTCTCCATTGTACCCCATGAAAAGATGATTAAGAAAGACAAAAACCTTACATGATTGTTGAAGTAGAGCAATGCAATAAGATAATGCATGAATGGGGTATTACTCATCACCACGATTTTAAATTGTTTCTTTGATGATCTGGTGCCTGAATTTCTATGCTGATCCAACAACTCAACAACATTCTTGATCAGGAGCAGTCTGGAATCGTTTCTGGCATTATCTGGATTGTTTCTATGATGTTCTCGTGAGGATTCATGAGAGTTACTCAAAAATTGAGTATCTGGTATTGCCCTGTACAGACTGTACAGGGCAATACAGAGTTTGTGTTTTGAGTTTTGAGGTTTGTCCTCCACCCTCCTCTCTCGTCCATTGTAGAAACCTGTGAACGAATTGTGAACGTGATGTGAACAAGATCCGTGATTGAGCAAAGTTGCGGACTTGGACACCGCAACTTCGCTCAATCAAGTTTTGAACTTAATCATTCCCGCGGTGTGACTTTGTATTTGGCGCACAAGACACTTTAGCGACAAAGTCAAGAAACGGCAGATGGTAACCAAAGGCTGACGGTACCATCCTTTCACCGGTGCATCCTTTTCCACGTATCCACATGTAGATATTCAAAGGGGAAAACACATATAGGGATAACTGTAAGTTGAGCGAGTATTGCCTGGGTCTCAGTAGAAAAACCTTTCAATGCTCTCGGCCTTCCTCATCATCAACTTCTTTATTTCCCCCAGATATCCTAAGAGTGCGCTGTCACTTTCTTACCTTCACTATCCTACAAACACTCTGCCTATCAGAGTTTCTTCCCTTGGATTTCTTTCTCACCTACCAGGGGCGGGCCTGTCATTTTTTTTTCAAGTGCTTTTGATTTCACATATCACACTAAACTTAGCTATGTAGGTTGAGCGTAACTAAATTAAAAATTTCTTTTGTGGCTGTTATCATGAGCAGGACTACCAAACCTTCACAAAAATCCTGTGTACTGTAAGCGCGTCCAGAAAGTACAAAGCAGTTTTGAGAATAAATGTTGTCTGCTTGTTTTTATTTTTTCATGTTTTTTGAGGTTACACTACAACTTACTCACCCAGATTCTACATAAGAGCTGTAGTCAACTTATTCAAGGGTGCAAGGATTGTGAAAGATCACAATCTTGCTTATCTTTCAGCATCATTGCTTCCTTTGTACCCAAAATGCACAACCTTTGGTATGGTTGCAAGCAGCAGAAAGGTGGGAGGAGATTGGAAAGGTGGATCACAATGCTCTATGTAGAATCTAGGTAAATAAAGTTTAGTGCAACCTTATAAAATAAAAAAATAAAAAGAAACAGGTGACATTTATTCTCAAAACTGCTGCACACAATAACAAAATCCTTTTATTCCTTGGTAAGCAGTGTCACGTGACATGGGTTGCTATTAGGGCTGTGACCTGGACCTGGCCCTGCCCAACCAACTCTACCTGACACCTTTCACAGAGCTGAAGGTATGTGCCCTGGGGCCTCTAAATTTGGCTTGATGACAGCTGAATATGGCCCTGTGGGTGCTTCAGGCGGCTTGGGTGCCGGACCCCTTTTTTGCTGAAAAATGCCTTCATGCTAGTCTCCTACGGGCCCTGGTTGGCCCTGAGCAGTTTTCAGAGATCATTGGGCTCACTCAGGGTTGTATTTGGCACCAGGCTGAACGTGAACTCACAGGGTTGGGTCACAGCCTAGTTGCTATAACCCTTCTGTACTTCTTGTAGAATGTTCTATAGTTAGTAATAACCTACAGGATGACGGGGCTGGAGCCGGATAGCCCCTCTTGTCCCCTCCATCCAAGAAGTTTATGGAAGGACTTAAGGCTCAAGTGCTACTTTTCAACTTGTAACAGCGGTTTTTTTGAGTTTTTTTCCTTGATCATCCATCATGAGGGTCACAGACCTCATAAGATGACACTTGCAGCTCAAGGGGTCTTCTCTTAAAACTTCTAAATGGTTTCTACACACATTTCATTCATCAAACTCACTCAGAAGAGTTGTAAAAACTTGTAGCTGCAACACACAATTCAATACAGGACCCACCACTTGAAACCCCGAAAACACAGTGTCCAAGAATCAAAATAGCAGTAAATCTACCTGCAGTGAGAATCTGAAAATGGCGGAAGGAGAGGCATAGGATGTTAAGGAAGCTATGCCTGTCTGGATGAGCAATTTTATGAGGTGTCTGTGACCCTCATGATGGGCCAAAACAAAAAATGGCTAAAAATTCTGCCGTTGTGAGTTGAAAAGTGTGACTTTAGCTGGAAGTCCAAACTTAACTAAGTCCCTTGCGCCAAAGGCCCGAGGCTTGTTTAATCACACGCAGGAAAATTCCTCTTTGTGATCATCACAGTCAGGAGTCAAAGGCTAGTGAAGTCACCTTCCACTTTTGCAATCACTTTTGGATATTGAAAAGCTACCATGGGGTTAGGCAGATATCTCAGATGGAGAGCAGCAGAACATCAGCACAGTACCATGTTCAATAAATGTACCATAGAGGCCTAGGTCCCATCATACATAGCTCATGATAGGCCCAAAACCAATACCCATCATATCACTTGGAGTAAAAGGTTGCCTCAAATATCAATCAAATTAATTTGATCAAAAAGGCAAATGTTTCCAATAAAACCTCACAACCTTTTCAATCAGACTTTAAATGACCACAAAAAGTCATAACCTATAAAGTTTACAAGTCTCAAGAACTTCAAAGGTTTTTGTCATGTTTTGGAGTTTGAAGTCTATTTTTCTTTCTTCAAATCACATATACCATCTACATGATCTGATGAACCAAAAAAATAAAAAAGAACAAATCCACTTTCTAGGAAGACTTTATCTTTTTCTATCACTATCAAACCTCAAAAAGATTATCCGACTCAATCTGCTCACTTTCTTAAACCAATTCCTTCAATCTTCAACTTTCAATCCCCATTTCAATCTTCATTGACCTCTGGTCTTAACAATTCATAAACCTTCAAAACCTCAATCAAATTCCATCCAAGACTCTCTCTAAACCTTCATTATCATCACCACTAGGATCACTAAAAAACCCCGAAAAGTCCAACTTACTCAATAACTCACTCATCACCATTCGTTTAAACACAGAAACTTCTAATCTACTTTCTCTCAAGACCTCATCACCTTCATCACCATTCCCTAAAGACTCTAACCAACCTGGAATCGATCCTCCCATGCCTCCCATCATGATTGTAGATTGATCAATGGTTTGACTGATCCCTCCAAGTCCTGTGCTGGGTTTCTCAGGTTGATGGTTTATACGTGAAAGGATTTCGAAAAAGTCTTTTAAATCAGATTTAAATTCGATTCCTAACTCCTTGACTTTTTTTAATCTAACTTTAATCGGATTGATTCCTTCGTTTGGTGGATTTCCATTGGGAGTTTGATGACCGATTTGATCAGATTGAAAAAGTAAAGGAGGAAACAATTCGAATTCAGAACAATCTAATTCATCTGAAAGCCTTAAACATTTCTTCAAGAGTGACTTTAATAAATCGATCTCAAACAAACATAAACCAAAGGAAACCTTGAAAAGGAAATGAGTATGTAAGATTCCTAAAGATTTAAAATTCAAGTTTGTTTTGATCGTATTGAGTTGATCCATAAACCTCATCAAATTCAAATTGATCACATTAATCCAAAAATGTGAAATCATCTCTTCTATCCACCAAGACATCAACCTACGAGTCTCCCAACACATTCGACTTAATACGTTTTGAGATTCGGATTCCGATTCGATTTCTTTTCCCCATCTTCTTCTTTCTCTTTCTCTTCTACCTAATGTGATCCAAGATTCTTTTAATCGATCTCTAACCATTAAGAAACTAAACAAACATGAATTAATCAAACTGTAACTCAAACATGATTCCTTGGTTAGAAAAAGTGATAGATCAGGTGTTGGAGTAAAGGTGAGTAACATGGGGAATTGTTCATCGAGTAATAAGGTTGAAAACTTTGTGGCTATCGCTTCTGGTGAAGATGGATGTAGATCATTCAAAGAGGTTGAAGAGAGTGAAAAGAGTGTAAAACCGAATCCATTTAGATTGATAGGTTGGGAAGATTGATCGGTATCAGTACTGAGGGCAGCTTTAAGTAAAATGACATCCAATTCACGTTCACTCAAGGTGATCGAACGGCGTTGTCGATGAACAGACGAAAGCAATCGAGTGAGTCGTAATTTACTAAATGCGTTCACGAGGTTTGTGGTGAAGGAAGGATGTTGGAAGAGGAATACATCGGCAAGTGATCGAAGTGTAGCGAGAAGGATATCAGGTGTAAGATATGTTGTAAAAAGATGAGCTGATAAGATATCTATTGAGATTGATTGGGTTGGGTTCAGATCTTTTTATATTTTTAATCAAGGTCGAGGTTTGGAAACAAGTTGCTAACCTTGAACTGATTCGATAGTTTGACGAAAGGCAGGATGAGAAAGATGATCGACCTTTGAAAGCGTGTTAGAAAGTTGAGATTGTAATTGAGTAGGAAGGACTAGCTTGAGAGGTGCGAGCCTACTAGAACGTGATCGGTTTGATTTAAGTTGATGAAGATGACTGAGTATCGAAAGTGCCAAACAGATTTGAGAGACCGAGTGAAGGATTCCAGCATGAGGATTGAGAGAAGGTAGATGAGGTAAAGCATCAGGTTTGAGAAGATATATCAAAGGTTGATGTTTGATTTGATCAGTAGTTGTGCCAGGAGGACGAGCACGTTGAGCCAAGAAGAGGTCATCGATCAATTGTCGATCATGATGATTGGGATGAGTTGTGAGATGTTCTCGAGGACGTTGACCGTAGATGACAAAAGATCTAAAAGCATCGATCCAAAGATGTTCAATTGAGACTTGAGTTCGATTGAAGATTCCAGAAAGTTGTGGCGAACCAGTGAGCGAATGTTGAAAGAGTAATTCGATGAGTTCAGGAGTCGTCCAATGAGAATGATCAAGTTGAATTTGTTTAAGAAGTTGATTGAGAGCATAGAAGATCGAATTCCAAGGATTAAGTTCAGCTAAGATAGCCGAAAGCGGTGGTGAAGGTAGTGAATCCGAATCATAAGGTACTAGAGTGGAATGATGAGATAATAATCTGAATTCTAAATCAGTTAGCAGTGATTGATATTGAACCAGTTCACGACTGAGAGCTGAAGCAAGTGAAGCTAAAGCTAAAGAGTTTGAAGAGTTGATGGACTGGTTAGATTGAATGAAACTGATGATCGATTGATGTAGATTAGCAATCGAATGAAGTGATTTGATCGAATGGGTTAAACTCGGTTCAGTTTCTAGAGTCAATGAATGATGAGTTGATGGTCTTGAGATTGATAATGATTTGAGATGACCCGATAATAGTAAAAGAGCTTCTTGAGGAAGTGAAGTGGATTGATTCATGATTCGATCGATGAAGAATGCTGAGGAATGATGATGGAATCGGATGAATGTTGAATTGGTTTTTATGAAGAACCCTGACCATGACCTACTTCATGACCTACTTCATGACCTTTGCACTGGAAATCGTAAGAAATTCAAATCCAACAAACATTCAGAGTGGATGCCAGGCAAGATAAAGAGCTTCTTGACCTTTTGCAACCAACCTTGTAAGATGAGTGTTCCCAAGCCCAGCTCTGACTCCAAGAACCACCACGGGCGCGTATTTGACAGAGAGAGGCGCGCCCAGGCGCAGACTCCTTTGTCTGGGACGCGCCGAAATAGCAAGCTCTCGAGCAAAAAAAAAACAGAAAAACATGAAAATGATCTCTCAAAAACAGCAATCAAGGCTATGATGAAGCTCAAACACAAATCAGGACATGAGAAAAGCTGTTTCGAGTCAAGAAAACCACATTTTTGAGATGAAAGTCAGAGACCATCTTTGTTCAAGAACTACTTTAAGGGTCCTGCAACTCGGATGAGCAATCAATACATAGCAAAAAACCTGTAGGAATTTCTCTGGCTTGAAAGTTACACAGACCAAAATGACGATGTAATAGGCTTCCTCTAGCCCAAGATTAGGCCCATGAATACCTTCTATGCTTCAGATTATCATATGGGTGGACCTCCCCCTATTTCTAGGAATATTTGGCACACCTAAGCCTACGGGAAAGGACCACGAATCAGCAATTAGTCACGTGACCCGATCCGTGACTGCGCAAGTACTCGTCCAGATTTCAAAATCTCATTATCCTAATCTTTTCGACCCCATTGAACCACCTTCTCCACGCGATAACGGCCGTTATGGAGGTCGACGACGCGCCGGATACGGGCCAGAAGGAGAAGAGTGTTCCAAAGAACACTACTCCAACTCGCGACGCGTCCAACGCGTTTATCAATCCGGTCGGGCCCCAAGAAAGGACCAAATCGTCCATCCCCCCTACTCCTCTCGTTTTCGATAAAACGAAACTCAGCCAAGGGTTGACTCAATCTCCCTCGATTCAGGCTTCCGATCTTGGAAGCTTCTCGAAGAAGAGAAGTCGTCTTGAAACGCCGGGCGTAACCGCCGAATATCAAGCTGCCGAGTTAACGGGCACACCGAGATCGAACAGAATGCATGATCTGTTCCCAGGAGTTGCCGAACCTACGTCACTCAAGGACATGGTAAGCAAACTCCTGGAGGTGATCAAAGCGGGTTTCCCACTCGCCAATAAGTCCGCTAGGACCAAGCAGATTTCGGTTGACGTAGAATCTGCTGCAGATATTCTCGTCTTAACCGGTGCCGTATATGATAGAATCATGTATGAAGACGCTCGTCGTAATTACACAACGCCTGAAGCGTTAAGCGGTCAAACCCAGAAACGCTCAATAATATTCAAGGGTAAAGAGACCGACGATACATTAAATATGATCGTTGAGCAACTCGCCATACTCACCACAACAATGGGACAGAAGAACATACCTGTACCCTCAAAAAAGACACCAATGACTCCATCGTATGCACTAGCAGCATCTAAACATGCTCCAACAACTGGCAAGACGACCACTCTGCCGCCAAAACCAAAAGCTAAATCGGCTAAAACGCCACCAAAAACAAGGCCTACTAACACCATAACGTTAGTTCACGAAGTGGGGGCTGAAATCACGCACCCTGATTTACCCAATGCCAAACTCATCCAAGAGATCAATGTGGCGCTCAGAGCTTATCAGGTAAAAATGAAACCTGAGGACACTGAGGCTATAGAAGCAAAGAGCGTGCGACGCCATCCGTCAAACGACATTGATATATATTTCGAGACAGCGGCACACGCTACCAAAGTGCGAACCCTGCCCAATTTATGGGTTCAAGGTTTTTCCAAATCTTTAAAAATGAAAGAATCTAGACACGAAATCATAGTGAATGGAATACCTACAACATTTGATCCAGACCTATCAGACCATAGAGAAGAGTTACAAACAAGTAATAACAATCTTCTCAAAGGCATGAAATTTGTCAGATGGTTGAACCCAAAAGCGCTTGAGGATCCTTCAAAAAGACACTCGTCTATACTGATTGGCCTGAGCAGTGACGACGAAGTTCAGCAATGCATCAAACAAAAGATTTGGCACGGGAGAGGTAGACATACCACTCTTCGAAGTGGCCCACCCCCACAACGCTGCTACAACTGTCAGAAGCCAGGTCATACGGCAACGAGCTGTCAACTTGATCCTCTATGCCCGTTCTGCGGAGAAAAGCATCACACACATGTCTGCCCCCAAAAGGGCAAAACCGACATGAAATGCACGGCGTGTGTAAGACACAAAGTCAAGCTTGACCCAACATCAGATATCAAAGCAATCTTCAAATCCAACCACGCTGATTTTATACATCACCCGTTCAGCCCAGCGTGCCCAACAAGGATAGCCGCAAACAAACCTCCTTACAACCCTAGCGGATCGCCAAAGATCGTAATAATAGAAAGCAGCGACATGAATATATCATCATGATAGAACAACACCTGCGAGAACTATTAACTTCACAAGACACAATGGCGGTGCTGCAGCTGAACTGCCACCGCTCCCAACATGTAATGCATTCTTTATTTAATCACGACCTCACTAATGAGTTTTCCATAATAGCCATCCAGGAGCCTCATATCAACAAAGTTGATTACCTACCACCAAATCAAACAAACTGGACTTTAATTAGCCCAACACCAGCAGAGAAGAATGAAGACTCGCGCCCGAGGTCGTGCCTATACGTTAGGAAAGACCTCCAAGTGGCTCTCAACCCAATTTCCTCCCCTTCGCGAGACATATCCGCATGTACAATTAAGATCAACGATTTCTCTCTTTTGATTACCAATGTTTACAACGCGCCCGAAACCTTCACAGGATTTGAGGCGTGGGACGCGCTAATGACCAATTTACCCCTTTCCCTACAATTACTACCAACAATTGTAGTAACAGACACCAATTTACACTCACCGGCTTGGAATCCAATACACAGCAACACATCAGATAAATCAGCAAACGACCTAATAGACATCATGTCTAAATGGGACTTACGGCTGCGATCACCTGTTGGCCAACCAACCTTTGGACTCAACTCAACAACCACAAAAGGAACCACAATCGATTTAGTGTGGGTCAATGAGCAGCTTGACGATGTCATCCAAGCCTGTTTCGTAGACACCGAGGACATCACGAACCATTTCTCAGACCACCAATCTCTCATTACGACTTTTTCCACAAAGACAAACGACACGCCACACCCGAACTCGACCAAACAAAAAAACTGGAACAAAGTTGAAACAGCAAACTTACTCTTAGAACTTAAAACAACTCTACCCAAGGTAACACGACTAACATCACAAGAAGATATTGACTCTTTTGACCGATCTCTCAGACAGACTATCACCGACGCCTTAAACAACAACTCACCAAATAAGGCACCACCGGGTAAACATAAGCAATGGTGGATACCTGAAGTGCTTGACCCTCTCAGAAAAGAGGCGCATCGCCTCCACCGCAAGTTCAAGAAAGAAAAAACTGAAGAAAACAAGATCAATTACAAAAAAGCAAGAAACAAGTTCAATAAGAAAGTCGATAAAATGAAAGAAGACAACTGGAAGACATACCTATCCACTTTGACTCACAAGAACCTCTTTCAAGCAAAACGCTTTGCCTCAGGACGGAAACCCTCATCCTTAGTCAACACGCTTATAACAAACTCAGGTGATATATGCTCGACAAATCAAGAGAAAGCTGACCTTCTTTTTAAAACTACTTGCGTAGCAACAGCTCCCTGCAAGATAGACGACTCAGAAATCATCAACTTTCCGCTAACAGAAAACACACGAAATTCAGAACAAATCATGCCAGCTTTCTTCGATTATTTAACCGAAGAGAACATCAAAGCCGTCGTCACAAGTGTCCCACCACTCAAAGCTCCTGGAGCGGACTCGCTCCAGAATTGGGTATGGTGTAGAGTGTGGCAAATGGTTAAAACTCACGTTAGATCTCTCTTCCTCCAGATCACAGAATTGGGCCTCATTCCTCAAGACTGGAAACAGGCAAGAACAATTATGATTCCAAAACCAGGAAAACCCGACTACACAGCACCTTCAGCCTACAGGCCAATTGCGCTACTTCTCACTCTAAGTAAAATCTACGAAAAATTACTGACAAAACATCTCTCAGAACAGGTGGAAAAGAAACGACTTCTCCATGAAGGCCATTATGGAGGTAGGCCAAACAAATCTGGACAGGAAGCGCTGGTTCATATGGTATCATGGATTCGGAAAGAATGGACCAAAGGTAAAGTAGTAGGAGCCCTTTTTGCAGATGTAAAATCGGCTTTTCCTTCAGTCCATCATCCAAGACTCCTAGCTATCCTAGAGAAAAAGGGTTTCCACAATCAAACTGTCAACTTAATACACAATTTCCTCAACAATCGCTCTACCACACTCTCATTCAATGGTTTTGAATCAGATCCTTTCAGACTAACACACGGTCTTCCTCAGGGATCGCCGATGTCACCTCTCCTATATCTTCTGTACAACAATGCTTTACTAGAAATAACTGAAAAAATGGATACATCAACTGCGTTAGGTTTTATCGACGATGTAGTTCTACTCACGACAGCATCGGATAAACACCAACTACGATCACAAATGCAGACACTGGCATACCGCCAAAATGTCTGGGCTCAAAACCACGGGGCAATCTTTGATGTTAAGAAAACCTTTTGGGTGGCATTCTCACCAAAAGGCATGGAGGATCCACCAACAATCAGCTTCGTGGACCGGAAGAACATACAACCAGAAAAGAAAGCTAAGTGGCTGGGCATTACAATTGACAGCGCTCTTTCATTTTCACAACACAGAAACGAAATCCTCGTCAAGGGACGCCAAAGAGCTGGATTTCTAGCAACATTGTCAAAAGCTGAGTGGGGAATTCCTCCAAAGCTCATGAATATTCTGATCACAACAACAGTCCACACTGCCCTAGATTACGGAGTAGCAGCTTGGCTAGCCTTTGAACCACCACAATACTTCATCAAGAATCTCGCCGCCATCGACAACACGTGCGCAAGAGCCGCGTTAGGAGCCCTCCCGTCAACACCAAGCATCTACCTACGCCATGATGCTAATCTCATACCACCAAAGATTCGCCTTCAAAGCAAAATCATGAACTTCATGGCAACATCTCTAAAAAAACCGTCTTACTCACCAATCTATAGTTTTGTAAAGCAAGCACAGAACTCAAATCCGAAAAGCCACCACAACCCGTTTCATAGATTCTTTCAACATTCTGTTAGTGAAGAATTGGCTGAATTTATACAACAGATCCCCCTCGACCCGACCGATATATTGACAAGACCTTCAAATTATACCACGATAATACAAGAAAACAAAAGCTTGGCGAAAACCGAGGCTAACAAACTCACAGCTACGTTAGAGCACGTAGTAATTTTTACTGATGGATCTAGGATCCCAAAGTGCACCACGGCTGCTGCAGCGTGGTGCAAGAATACTCACAAATCTATGTCTGAACATTTAGGCACAGCTCGAATGCATGGAATCTACCAAGCAGAATATAGAGGAGTCCAAATGGGACTCGGACTAGCACTAAACACAGCGTCGATTCACACACAAAGAACCACAATACTACTCGATAACCAGAGTGTTATTAAGGATCTAAGATCAAACAAACTCCCTATTACCACTTTGGACGATAGAAAAGAGACTTACAAACTTTTGATGTACTTACACAGGACTTTCCCGAATATGAGAATCACATTCAGGTGGTGTCCAGGACATTCAGGCGTCTATGGAAACGAGATTGTAGACAAAATAGCCAACAAGAAAGCACGAACAAAACTTCCAAGTACCTTTCAAGCAAAACCAACAGCCGCAAGTTTTCTTACAGCAATCAAAGAATGGAGATCAAAAAACTCAGAAATCACGGAACCTCAAGACTTAAAAAGATTAGGTCACAAACCACAACAAAAACTACACCTCAAACAACTCTCAAAACTCAACAAACATTCAATAGGAATCATCACGCAACTAAGGTCAGGACATATATATCTTAACCATTACCTCAACAAATTCGCACAGATCGGAGACCCAAGCTGTGAATGCCAGGAAGGCATTGAGACAGTCGAACATTATCTTTTCATATGCGGAAGATTCCAAGAAGAACGCCAACAATTTGAAGAAGATCTCAAAGAGATAGAAGAAAAACCCACCACAGCAATCCTCAACAAACCCTCTGCATTCAAAGCCATCGCAAAATATTGCGACAGAACCTGGAGGCTGAAAAGCCGATGGAACTGGGCAAAAATCACAGACGAAATTCCGCCTACTCACAGGCATCCACCAAGAGATTGATCTCTTTACCCCCATCCTTTAGCGCCGTAAAATGTCTCCCTTAAAACATATGTATTATAGTTGAAACAGCCAACAGCAACCTTTCCCCTGAAACAGCCAGAGGGGTTTTACCGGTGCTGGAAATATGCAGTGTCTCATAGCCGAAAGGCTCAAATGACACTTAAAGCAATAAAAAAAAAAAAAAAAAAGATTAGGCCCATGAATACCTTCTATGCTTCAGATTATCATATGGGTGGACCTCCCCCTATTTCTAGGAATATTTGGCACACCTTTTGACACACCAAACATGCCGCTGTAGAAATTATAAGCCAAAAAGGGTTACACATAGTGGGAAGGGCATAATCTACCAATTAAGGACTAGTAGAAGATATCTACAGACTTTCCTCATAAAACAAGACAATCAGAACGGGGAACTTCTCTTGAATTGATTACTGATAAGTTGAAGTATCAAAAGAGAAATATATCTTAATTGACTTTCAAAGGACCAAAAGCAGGAGTTTAAATGAAATAGCACAGTTTTGTATGTCTCTCGGCACTTATAGTCAGGGATGCAGCAGTGAGTAGACTCCGACTCTGTCACTCGGGTCCCGCGCCAGAAACTCCAGCTATGTACTCTACCTGTAAGTTACAGTTCGAGTACGATACTCAAACAATTTTTGGGTTTGCAAACCGCGTGACCCCGGGACTCAATATGGCCCCGGGTGCGAGTACTACGCGCGGTGAGTCGACTCACACAGAGTCGACTCATGTGCCATTACGTACTGAGTCTACTCATGACTCAATGAGTACTACGCTCACTGGCCCTAAACTTTGGGGGGAGGTATGCAGCAGATAGAAATGTGCTGAAAAGGAACATTTCAGCACACAGATGAAAAGGCACGTTGAGTTCAATTGCAAAGGTGGAAGCAGTTGGATTTAATCGAATTGATTACGAGTGGGGATATTTATGTTTTAATCAAGGTGTCAGGATACAACTTTGTATTTGAGTAATGACAACAAGTTAAAAATTTTATTCATTGGGTAAAGCAACGGTCTCCACAGGCACCGTACAGTTAGTGAGCCAGTGCCTCACCAGAACAAGGTCCCAGATAACTTCGGGATCTAGGCGGCCTCGGGACGGAACAGCGATGTTACCTGAGATAGAGAACACTCTCTCGACCGAGGCGCCTGATGCTGCGATTGTGAGGTGTTGCAGGGCAATCTGGGCCAAAACAGGAAGCCCACCCGGTTTAGACATGCACTGGAGATCATACCAGGTTCAGCATATGGGGGAGGTAGAACAGATGAGTCAACAAAAAAAAACTTACGGTCCAATATTCCCCAATCTCGTTGGGTTGAACCGGTTCTTCACCTCGTAAGTATCGAGTAACCTCATCTGACTCATGTTGGTTGAGGTTTGGTGGATAGATGCTTGAGGTTCCCAAAAGCGAGTATATGTCTTGGAGGTGTTTGCTTCCACGAGGTCTTGATTCAGCGTCTGGAGGTGGGGAATCATTACCGTTTTCAGTTGGACTAGGCTTCCAAAGATTGTATTTGTCGCGCAGACATCGTTTGGCCACAACCTCGACATCAACGTGGTTTCAAAAGTTGGTATCTCGACGGGCTGGGTCGAGTAGAGTAGCCACTAAAGTCTGGTGGTTGGAAACTTCTCGGGTCAGATACTTAACCAACTTGTCTTCAGCCCGTTTGCATGCACGACCCCAAGCACCGGGGACCTTCTGGTGATTTTGCAACACCTTCTGAAGCGCCCATAACACCGGGAGTACGTGTTGCTTGGTGGCGTCGTTTGATTGGAAAATTTGGGTTGCAGTTTTGAACATGTCAAGAATCGGCATCATATACTTGATAGTCGCCCAATTGGCGTCTGTAATAGCAAGTTTCGCTCGCTTCGGATCAGCAGTGTAAAGGTCCAAGGATTTCTTGAGCTGTAGGGTTCGTTTGACCTGCAATGGAATCACCAATGTAAATAGATGACTTTGAAATTCGATAAAAAGCGAAATTAAAAAATTACTAACAACATAGTAGAAGTAATTCCAACGGGTTGGAGGGCAGCTCAGCGGAAGCAGGAGCGGATCTTGAACACTGTTCCGAATTTTGATGAACGCCTCAAGTTCTTGAGGACTTTTCCGTATATGGGTGTCCAATGCCCAGATACGGCTGACTACAGTTGAGTTCTTCTTACGCGATGAGGTCGAAGTGGTTGGAGCGTTGTGGTGATCAATTTATGGGATCAATTAAAAAATTCACAATTACCAGTTTACCAGTTTATTAGCAGGAGTCAGCAGGAAAGAAAATTCAAAATGGAGGTTTTTGATCAATTGAAGCTCTTGTAGGCTTATGTATTGGTCATTAGGTCAACATTACATCATTTTATTTCACATTATATATTAAGATCATTATAGTTTACTTACAAATTTATTACAAAAAGAAAGAAAGAAAAACATAAGAAAAATTCGAAATTATAGGTATAAAGGTTGGAAAATGGTTTTTAGGTTAGTAAAAATAAAGTTATGGGTATTATGAGGTTAGAATATGAAAGAACAACATTATATGATACTATGACAATTTTAATCTTCAAGGTTGATAAGTAGAAACAGAAGTTATTAGGAAAAAAGCACTTTTTCGAAGTTGGTAAACAAGAGGTACACGTGTAGTTTGGTTGTGTAATAGTGGTAGTGATGGAATTTAAGGTTTCCAAGAGGATTTTCCGGGATTTTTAAGGCTATACATGATGATGTCATATTACATGAGCAAGAAAAAGATAGTAGTAGCTGTGAAAAGTGAAGAAAATGGGTGAAATTCGTGGAAAATGGAGGTTTTCAGCTAATTACATATGTCAAATGACGTCAGAATAGGTTGGTAGATGGCTCATTCAACGCAGAAGAGTGGATTACATAATGTACAAACTTTAAATAATTAGTAACGGAGGTGTGTGTAAAAGGTTATGAGGCAAATAAAGAATTGGTGTGAATCTCGAATTTACAGTCACAAGTCATATGTAACACTAAAAACCTTAACTTCACAACTCAATATATTACTCATCACTCATCAGAAGTAGGTCATGTAGGTGTCAGAAATGATCAGTAACACGTGGGCTACAAGATGCACTTTAGTAATCAAAAATTGGAGCACATCTGAAAAAATTCGTAATCTCAAAAATTGGTTTTCAGCTAGTTTACAAGGAAAAAATCACCTGTATTCATCGTAAGAAGTGCTGTACATCATATTATTGCGTCATTGATCACTTTTAGCTGTGAAAATTACATCATTTATTAGTAACAAAACCATTACATTGCGTCATCATAGGGTTTTTAGGGAATTTCGGGCGGATTTGATTGGTTTTGAGGCTGTTGACCATTTTAAAAGTTCTAGTACATTGTTATATATACTTTGAGAGGGTTTTGGGACTGTTGTTCCCCTTTTTTTCTTTATCATTTACGCCATTATTATTTTGTTTATCATCATAAACTTATTTTAATAGTACCTGTTCACTTAAATACGCCCTTTATTACAGCTATAAAGAGAAATTTACTTTAGTTTTATAGTCATAAAGACTTATTGGGAATAATATCAATCAGATATTGCTTATTTCTTTAGTTATCAATTGGGAATAACACTATAGCAGTGTTGATAGTAATACAAAGTGTGCTTTTGAAGTTAAAATTACGTGTGAAGTTATATTTCTCTGGTGCCTTATCAGTACTCAATACAACAGAGCTCTTTCTGATTGTGTTGTTTTAGAAGAGCAGTCCTTAGACAACTTCTACTAGTCATTTTATTAGTAGATTATCCTCTTCCAGCTCTGTATAACCCTTGTTGGGTTATAAGTTCTACAGCGTCTTGAGGATTAACATCTAACGTATTGATAATGTCCTCATACGTCGATTGAGTGATGTCAAAGGCGTCTTGAGTTGGGCCGTTGCCTTCAAGGGATTTGTCAATCTCGGTCTCTCGGTGGGAAGTCGCATCAATTCGAATGTCGTTGTCGGCGTCCGGCAGCTCATCAGGCTGAAAGAAAGTCGGGGGATCTGCCAAACCCAAGGTCTCAAAGGCCTCGAGGTCTGCGTCAGTCAACTCACCCATGCCATCAAGATAGTCTTTGGCGACTAAATTGATGACATGGCACATACATCCATGAAATCGAGATTCGAAAGGCCAGTGGATCCCAATGGTAGCATATTGGTCGGAGAGAAGCTTGACCATGGAACGGTTGGAGGACGCGTTGTCCCCAGTCACGGAGAAATGATTTCGTACCGCGCCTACGTGATCCAAAGCCTTCCAGTACACTTTGGCTAGGTTTTCACCGGTGTGTTTACCTTCGAGTGTCTAATTACCAAAGAATTGGGAATTAATGGTTACCCAAAAAAAGTTCAAAAAATTGAAGTCGGAGCTTACCTTGAACGCGAGTAGACGACGGCAAAACTTCCCACTGGCGTTGAAAAAAAATCCGTTGATTGCCATATAGGTGTGCGAGAAGTCCGCGCTTGTCCAACAGTCCGTCGCTGTTGAGATCGAACCGGGGACTCGTGAGATTTCGTCTATGAGCTTCTGTTCCAGATCGAGGAACAGAGCCTCAGAGTCGGCCTTCACAGCCATTCTGGAGGGCCAATAAAACGACGGGCATATTGCACGGAGTGCTTTTTGCATGATATCACCCTCAAAGATTGAAAAAGGTAGGTTTTTGCTTATGATCACACCAACTAGGAGGTTTCTAAGGTCTTTCTTGCGTGCGGCTGCGGCAATAGGATCTTCTTCGGGTGTGATACTTCCAGGGGAGTGATTGAACCAGGCCAAAGCTAACCCAACACACCTGCGTCGATGTTTGTGCAGGTTGGAGTTAGGTCGGCCAGTGATCGAGAGCACGACGCTGTTAAAAGAAATTGTTCCATCAGCACAAGTTAGATAATTATAAATTAGATTCAAATACGACGCGAGGCTTACCCGCAGTGAAGACAAGGGTAGCATTTCGTGTCATCGCCTTTGGTGAGGTCGGTCGATGGGAGAGGCTCCTGTCGCGGGAAAACAAAAGAATTGATGTCATTAGTATTTATACCGTGGAACATCATTAGAAAACTCCAACTCACATCGAAGTAGAGATAGACATCCGAGCAATGCCTATTAGCTCGGGTCATAGAGTCATCACCATCTACAGACATGGTATCAGGAACGTTGTACGGCTTAGGTCGAGCTTGAACAGGGGAATCGGCTGGAGTTGGGGGAACCCGACTGGAGGCGGTGGCAGGGGGCCGCGAACTGGAAACAACACGAGGCGTCGAAGTGGATGGTATACGAGCCAATGATGAAACCCGAGGAGTTCCAGCAGCAGGGATAACACTGCCACGCCGGGCGTAGGGAGATATCGACGTAGGTGATTTCTGGATCTGAAGATGACGAGGCATGATCTGGTCGAGCAACTGAGTAGGTCTTTGGATAATTGAAAAGGACTAATCAGTGATGTATTTAAAAAGGATAAGGTAAAGAGATAAAGAAAAGAAAATGATGACAAACACAACAATACAAAATATATGAACAAAGGAAGAAGAGAAGAATCGAAAGGGAGGAAGAAGAGAGGAATCGAGTACTGGAGCAAGACCCAGGCAATCACGACTAGATATAGAGCTTACCGGATGTCAAATGTCCATTCGAGATTTGATGCCAACGTCTCCATCTCCAAATTAACCCATGCCACACCGGGTAGCCATAACTCCAGGTGGCCACCTGAAGATTCTTGACACATACTCAATTAGTAATTTAGAACAGATGAATTAAAGAAGTGGTAGATTGATTGATTGATCGATAGGGTAAGTAACAAGCCACGATTCCAGAGCGAGGTCGAATGTGGATTGTGGATTGTACGATTAACGATGCGAAGGCCAAATCGATGGTAGGATTGGGTGTGATGAAGTGAGAATTCAAATGGTGGACAGGCTTGTTAGATAAATGAGATCCTTTGTGGCGGTATTGTAAGCAGTATCATGAGGTGATATCCTAGAGCGTGATGAGTGGGATATCCTACTTTGGTATGAATCGATATCAAATGCTGATTAAGGATCGATATCGAATGTTGATGGGCTGTTTGGCTGAGATTTGGTTGTTTGGATGAGTATTTGATGAGTGGAGGACTCATCCAAACAACCTGCCCGGTGAGAATGGGGTCTGGGGTATTGGGCACCGAGAGAGGGCGTGCTTGAGTATGCGTAATCAATTTACGCATGCTGATGGGTATTCCGATGTGGAGTAGCACTCATACTGTCCACATCGGGGGTACCTGTACTCCGGTACCGGGCAAATACCCGTGCAGAGTGGGTATGAGTAGAGTACACTCAGACTCACTGCTGCATCCCTGCTTATAGTGTTATTCCAGTAAGATAACTAAGAGAAAAAAGCACAGTATCGTTTTGATATCATTCCCAAAAGAAGTCACAAACACTATAGTGCGCGGAGGCAAGACCTTGGCAATCTGGGATCAAGTAAATACAGGTAAATACTCACTAATTTGCCCTTTTGGCCCTGCCAGCTCAAATTTCAGATGGTTCAATCTGGTTGGATTCTAGTTTTTTCATCAAAATTGTTTGCTGCTCTTTCAACTCAAGCTTGGTTTAATGTCCCAAGTCAACAAGCTCTTGGGTTACAAGTTGTTCTTTTGCTCAACTTCCTATGACAAAAACTCACTATGACAAAAACTCACGGAGATAAAATACATTTGCCAAAGAAGATTAATTCTTCAGAAAAAAAAACAAGAAATCATTATTTTTCTTCAAAAAGATATGCAGGGATTGCTCTGGATGAGAGCAGTCCAAAAGCTGAGAAAGGAAATGAAAAAGGTGATATCTTGATATAGATATACTCTTTTGAAAAAAATGACCAAAAAGATATGCATGGAACGCGCTTGATGAGGGCATTCCAGAACTCCAATCGGCTGGTTGATACAATAGGTTTTGAGGTGCAGCAATTGTTTTGGGCCTTCTTTTGAATTTGACAACGACTTGCCTCCACGCACTATACAACAAATTTCTTTTTATAGCCACAATATAGGGCGTATTTAAGTGACCAGGTGCAATTAAAATAAGTTTATGATGATAAACAAAATGATAATAGGGGGTTTCAACTTGAGATATTTTTGTGTAAA
Organism: Melampsora larici-populina 98AG31; assembly: GCF_000204055.1. Taxonomy (NCBI): domain Eukaryota; kingdom Fungi; phylum Basidiomycota; class Pucciniomycetes; order Pucciniales; family Melampsoraceae; genus Melampsora; species Melampsora laricis-populina. The sequence continues at coordinate 7,610 of NW_006768800.1, read as the reverse complement.
ACTTTTATGAAACAGACAAGTTTGTAAGGGCCTGTTTAGCTGGTTTTCCAAAAGTCTGTTACATAAAAACGTTCTTAAATCTGCCCCTTTTCAAGGGGCGGATTGAAAAACTCAGAATTTGGCTTTTTTGTGTACCAAACAGTCAACCAAATAGGTCAACAAAAGATTGAAATGGAGGGGCAAACAGGGCAAAAACGCTTTTTGGTCTCAAAAACAGCCTCAGGGCTGTTTTTCAAAATTGAAGATTTTTTGATCAAAAACGGTTTCTGTGTTTACGCAAAGTTACGGAACACCTGTGTTTTTGATGAAAATCAAAAACCGTTTTGACCCAAAAACGGTTTTTGGCTTTGGTGGTGCTTTTGACCAAAAACCGTTTTTGGGTTCCAGCTGAACGGGCCCTAAGATTTTATGGTGTCTTTTTTTCCTTCAAATATATAGTCAACAGCATTTGGGACGCCTGAAAATGTGTCCCAAATTTCTACGTTTACGGTAGTTTGTAGAACAATGGGCAAGTTGTTGCACTGTAAAAATACCATGAACAATGCAACTTGAAACCCCCTAATGTCAATTTTTCAAAAAAAGGGGAACAATCCACCTTCTGATACTATATAACACCCACTACAATGTTCAACAACTTCAAAAACCAACAAAAACTGGCAAAAACTGTCATAAACCTCAAAAACCCCTCTGATGTAATCCTATGATGTAATTTTATTGATGTTTGATGTAATTTAAGCTGTGAAATTGGTCAATTGATGCTTATAAAAGATGAACAGATATTCTTATTATGAATACATGTGTTTTTTTCCTAATATTCATGGCTGAATTTGAAAACCATTTTTAAAATCATGACTTTTTTGAAAAGTTGTCCAATTTTGGATTACTATAGCTCATTTGATAGTTCTCCTGATGCTGATAAAAAATTGCGTGAATACTGCCTACATCTGATGTGTGATGAATATGTCCTTGAGCTGTCAAGATTGCTAAAATAAGGGCCCGTTTGGCTGGAACCCAAAAACGGTTTTTGGTCAAAAACACCACCAAAGCCAAAAACCGTTTTTGGGTCAAAACGGTTTTTGATTTTCATGAAAACCACAGGTGTTCGGCAACGGTCTTCGATCAAAACCAAAAACGGTTTTTGATCAAAAAATATTCAATTTTGAAAAACAGCCCTGAGGCTGTTTTTGAGACCGAAAAGTGTTTTTGCCCTGTTTGCCCCTCCATTTTGATCTTTTGTTGACCTATTTGATCAACTGTTTGGTCAACAAAAAAGCCGAATTCCGAGTTTTTCAATCCGCCCCTCAAAAAAGGGGCAGATCAAGAATTTCGTTTTTTGGCTTTTTTGTTTACCAAACAGTTGACGGTAAAGGTCAAAAATGGTCAACAAAAGATCAAAATGATCATTGTTGAACATTGATCACCGGTTGACTGTTCGGTAATGTTGAAATGAAAAGAGTCTTTCAATTGAAACTTGAAAATCAATCGAATCATTTTAAAATCCTTCGTTCCATCCATCATGGTCATCAAAGACCAAATTCATTGTTTGTTGACCAAAATCATCGTAAATCACGTCATTTAAAACATCATGGAGCATTGTTCTCGCTCATCCCTTCAGTCTCTCACACCTGAAAAGCGCGCAAAAGATCAAAAGTTGCTTAAATTGCAATTTCTCAAACAGCTCCTTGCTGTTCAACAGCAACAATTTCAAATCTTTTGCTACTTTAGCACGGGTGTGCAGGCCTGTGCAGCTCAAGTCCTGCCTCATCTCACCAAAACTCCGCGTCTTACTTCCATCCTCAGCAGTCAGGCTTGGATTGATGAGCTTATTGCTAGTCCAAATAACTCAGTTTTTTAAGATAATCTTGGAATGAACAAACCTGTTTTCTTTGAACTACGTTCAGTACTTGAAGGAACTGGAATTTTATATGACTCCCGTTGGATCACCGGAACTGGGAAGTTGGCTATCCTTATTTATACTGTCATCACCAGCCTTTCTAATCGTAAACTTCAAAATCGTTTTCAAAGATTGGCTGATACTATTTCTAAGTAGCTAGCCAATTGGGCGGCGGGCGCCGCCATGTCATACTCTGCAATCAATGTGGTGTTTGTATGCAGTGAATTCTATCCAAACTACCCAGTTTGAGCAAAAATGGATGCAAATTTATAGCACAGTATACTGGCAGCTGGGATTCTACATTCAAAAAAGCCATAGCACACTAATGAGTACAATTATATCTGTTTTTGGGATATGGGATTCTCATGTCACAAGTTGAAAAAACAAAAGTTGTCTCTTTCATTCTCTGGAATCAACATAAACTTTTTTGACATATGACATGTGAACTTTGCAAGCTAAAAACATACCTTTGCACTTCTTTTGCAAGTGTAACAAACCAACTTGTAACTTGATGAACAAAGGACATCAGTCACCTTGTTACTCTTGTGATGTGACTCAGTGTGAAGTGTCTACGGATAGCCTGTCCTTTGATATCTTCCTTTGCCTAAAGTATTCTCTAACCATTGTGGCAGCTCACACTTTGCAAGAATAAATATGTTTGTGATGGTGTGTGAGTATGTTGATATTTTTGGTCCAGCTGGTCCTGAAGTCTATCATGTATGCTCAAAAGGTAATCAACATTTTGAAAGCATCTCTGTGGAATCTTTGAATTCATGATCTGCAACGTGAAAAATGAGGACTTATTGAGACCTGTCCCTGAGTGCGCATATCCCGTTCATTGGTGTTTCAAAAAGTACACCACCATCCACCTGAAATCTTTCACGCAAATTGAGTGGAAATTCCCACATGCAATTCTTGCTGATCAAACAACTGGAGGTAATCCATTCCTCACCTTTCATCTTTAAGATAAAAAGGAATCCAATATTATCAATGAATTAAACACATTCTCAATAGATAAAAACTTAATCATCTTATTCATAACTCAAATTGCACTCTTATTTCAAATTTTATTCTTACATCCAATTTATTTTGTTAAAACTAAGATTTTGACAAAACTGATTTTGTTTTCATTACCCTTTTTACTTTTAATATTTTGTTTATTCAATTTTAAAAGAAATTTACCATCAAAAGTTTTACCAATTGGACTTTATATCTTTGTTTTATGTTCTTTAAGTTTTTCTGAAGTTATCAACCTTATTATCAACAGGATGATGAGACTGGTTCAAAAGTGGATCAGGATTGTGATTCATATTCTAAAAGGACTCAGTTTGCTTTATCACTCCTTGTTAGATTTGTTCTTTTCTCAATTCCCTATCATCACAAAGCAGCAAGTTTATATCTGATTGATCTTGATTGTCTTAATCTTGAATAAATAGTCTACAAGGAATTGGTTGGTCATATGGGATACCTAAACCAAAGCCAAATGCTACTTACTACAAAGATACCATCAAAATAATCTTAACCTTACATTCAATTTTATTATATCCATCAATTGTCAGTTTTATGATTTTCCTCATTTTTTCTTACTTTTTTGGACATTTTAAACTTTCAAGATACTTTTTAACAATCATCATAGTTTTATCTTCTTGGTCTTGATTAGAATTAACAGGTTCTTTCCTCAGGTTAATTTCTTATTCTAATTTTCTTTTTGATTTTCCAATCCATTCTAAAACTTCAAGTCAATTTTGGTCAAAACATTAGCATAGTTTCTTGAAAGAAATCTTCATTAAATTATTTTATTGACCTTTTAAACCTTGTTGGAAATCTTCAATTTTTAGTTTTACTTTATTGAGTTTGATACACAAATTTTCAATGTGTTTTGCTTCTGGTCAATTCAATCCTTATCTTAGAACTACTGTCATTTTCATTTCTCAAGACTTTGGTATCCTTTTAAAAAGAAAATTCAATCTGAATGGTACTCTTTGGACATTTTTTTGGTCAAAATTTTGGGGTAGCTTTATGGTTGATGCTTGGTATGTCTTTCTGAATCATATACAAAGATAATTCCCTTGTTGGAGGATTCTCAGCATTCATCTTTTATCTCTTGTTTGTTTAGGCTTGAATGAGATTTGGTGGATCATAGACCAATTGAATATCTGGATCAATTATTTTTTTGACTCATCCTTGAACAACACACGGCACTTGTGTCTTTCTTTGCTTTTGATATCTTGTGACATCATGTCATCACCATTGGAAAGGATGAAACTGCATGATATCTTGGATTATGTCCACTGCAACTTTGCTGTTTGCACTTGTTAACTGACTCAATTCAAATTGTATTTGTTGTAACAATCTAAACCAATTTCTCAGATCCACTCCTTAGAAGCTTTCTTTCCACCCAAAAATTCGTCTCATCAAGGATAATCAATTGTTACAGTACACATTCATAAAAAAACACACAAAAGATTTGATGTGAATTTAAAGACTATGGGATTGGTTATGATGAGCATCAGAAAGCACACTTTCAAACCTGATCAATTTTTGTTGAGGAAGCTCAGAGTAAAGATCTTTGCAGTAAGGACTAATTAATGACTTATCCAATCAATCAACCTTTTTTTCTTTGGACTAAAAGATTAATCTTATCTAAGATTTTATAACATCAAGTTTTCAAGTATTAAAAAACAGTCAAAATCCCAGACGTTCCTTCCTTGAGTTGAAATTTCAATCCATTATGAAAGACTCTTTTCAAAAAGACACTCATCACTTTGGACAACCCATGATCCAATAACCAACTTTAACATTTTGTTGATCAAATCCAATACTTTTCACATGGACAGTACTAAAGCCAATCTGATCTTCTTCTCTACTGCTCAAACTCTCAAACCTGTCCTTCACCATTTGTTTGCGCTACCACAAACCAAACTGGGAAGAAGGGTCAGTATCTATCTGGTAGTCTTGATCATAAGTGGTACACAAACATTACAACCCATTTAAAAAACCCATTTAAGAAAAAATATAAAAACCCATTCAAAAAAAAATTTTTTGAACAGAAAATTCCAGAGGGACCCAATTTATTTTTCTGTTCAAAAAAATAATTTTTTAAATGGGTTTTTCTATTTTTTCTCAAATGGGTTTTTCAAATGGGTTGTAATGTTTGTGTACCACTAGTGTGTATGGATGCAATCGATAACAATTCAAAGTTGATCTTGAAGGTAAAGAGAATTAAGAAAGAATGAGTCAGTGTTGAATGAATGATAAGAAAAGAAAGTACTTACTGTTTTTGTTGAGAATGTATTGGAGCCATCCATCACGCTCACCAGGGGGTGTATTGACATAAGTTTCAGCCAGCACAGGCTTTTCAGCAAATAAATCGAGGGCAATATAGCGTTGAGTGTTCTGAAGCGATGATTTGTAAATTAAAGACACAGCTGAAGCATGAGTTGAAATTTTGTCCACTTGGATGGTTTTAGCTGCAGTGTCGATTGATGCTGAAGTGGAGGCAAAGGATGACTGGATATTAGAGCCGAAGTCCTTCATATCGGTGGACATTCCATCGAGAATCTGAATGCCAGAACTTTTCTTTGGTTCGGGTGGACCACGTGCTTTCAGAGCAACCTTAGACTGGCGGTGTCGCTTTGCCGCTGGACCGTCATCTTCGGAACTCAGTTCTTCTTCGGGCTTGTAAGCAACTCCAGGTAAGTCGGAATGATCAGAAGATGGTGATTTGGGAACAGGATCAGGTGGTGGAGAAGATAAGAAAGTGCGATCGAATGGATCCTTGGATTGGCCAATAAAGGGTGAAGGCATCTTGGTCCTCTTGACAATTGGGGTGCTCAAAGTTGAAGGAAGATTGGTGTTATCGACAACAGAACCTTTAACGTACTTGCCGGTAGCCATGTGGCCTTCAATTAGAGTCGCAATTGCATTGAATAAGGGAAATGGTTGACCTTTCAACCAAGCGTAATATTTTGCCTTCGTACTCTGCTTCAAGAGGCAAAGAAGTCAGTATGAATGATGCCAAGGGAGAATTAAAGAATATACTTACTTTATCATTGAGAATGGGCGCCCAGACTGCGTCAGGTAAGTCAATACAGCCATCCTTCCACCCAGCACCACTCAGCCCATTGAGATGTTTGTAATCGGCGTATAGTTTCGATAACTGTACAAGCAAAAGACAACATCAATAAAAACAAAACAAAACAAAACGATAAAGAATGTAAAAAAAGCTACTTACAACATACCAGTGAGACTTACAAGCCTTCGCGGTCTTGACTGCACTAAGATGAACCAAGTTAGTGCCTGGAATCTTCTTTTCTTCACTTCCTTTAAGTTTTTCAGCGACTTTAGTCCAAGTTGCAATCTTGAATCCATGAGTGGTGGTAGCGTTGTCGGGTCCAATCGCTCCATTAGCAGGCTGACGTTCAGCAATCAAGACATCAATGTAAATTGCGTTGTCATCCTCATCCCATTCAGCCTTGAGCTTTGGGTCTTTTGGTGTCTTGACAATTGGCGGGTTTGAAGCTATTGGCTGGTTTGGAGTAGCCGGAGGGGGCAAGGTCATTGGTTCTAGGCTAGGCAAATGAGACTCTTGATGATTTCGAACCGCTCTGGGAGCGCGCGGTCGTGGCTTGGGTTTGGGTTTGTCGGTGGTACCCATAGCAGACTGATAGTAATTGATAGAACTGATTGGTAAGTGATAGAAGACGAGACAGGACAGCAGGACTAATCGGACTGATTGGAAAGTGATAGAAGACGAGACTAGTGCGAAGAGAGACTAACAGTGCGAAGAGAGACTAACAGTGCGAAGACGAGACTGACAGTGCGAAGACGAGACTGATTGGTAAGTGATAGAAGACAAGACAGGAAAGCAGGACTAATCGGACTGATTGGAAAGTGATAGAAGACGAGACTAGTGCGAAGAGAGACTAACAGTGCGAAGAGAGACTAACAGTGCGAAGACAAGACTGATTGGAAAGTGATAGAAGACAAGACTGATAGTAATTGATAGAACTGATTGGTAAGTGATAGAAGACGAGACAGGACCACCTCCAACAAATTTGAATCGCATTGTGGCATGCGCGCTCAGGTCGCGTTTTGAGATGCGATTTCAGATCGCATATGTGACATGCGATGAAGAGCCTGTGCGATGTGAGATCGCACAGGTTTCATGCGATCCAACTTGTGAAATCGCATCCTTTTGTGCGATTTGACTCAGATGCGATTTAAGATCGCATCAACTCAGCCCGATCTAATCCTCAAGCGAATCAATATCGCATCGGCTCAATGTGACTGAACCGCTCAGGCGATTCAAGATCGCATCAATCAAATGCGACTCAAATGCGCAGGCGATTCAACCCATGGAATCGCACCAAAAAAATCCGAACAAATTGTTTCATCGCTCCACTTAGATGTGATCCAACCTCGCCTCGTTTCATGCGATTCTACCCCAGATGTATTATCGCATCCTCCCATCCGATTCAATCCCACTTGCTTTTCATGTAGGAATTGCAGAATTTTTTTGAAAATTAAGCAAAAAAAACTTGAAACACCCTAAACCACCCAAGAAATAGCAAAAAGTGATAGATATCTGAGGACTTGATTTGTTCAGATAACAAATAATAAATGTGAACTTCACAAAAAGTTCACAATGAAATGTGAATTTTAGATGAATTCACAAAAAAATGTGACTTCACATTCTTATACTTGCTACTAAAAG
>NW_006768799.1:989192-997470 GCF_000204055.1 Melampsora larici-populina 98AG31 | reverse complement strand
AAAAACTACTCCAAAACGTAAAATTCAAACCTGTCCAAACAAGAAATAACCAGAAAAAAGAAAAATATATCTACTCTAAAAACCTATCAGATTCATAAGAGAACGAGTAATCCAATACCAAAGACTCATCATTAATCTTTCAATTCTTTTTCTTCATCAAGAATCGCTTCATGATCAGAGATTGTAGGAGTATCAATTCTGAATCAGGTTTAGGTTCAGAAGTTTCAGTACTATCGTCAAGTATAGGGGTTTGTTCTAAGATTGTAGTGGTTTTTGATGATGGATCTTCATCTACTTCGTTATCATCGACCTTTTTCAAATCATTGATTTTCTCTGAAGCTTCTTCTTTAGTTTCGATTATCATCTCATCGACATTCGAATCGTCGTCGACTTTGTTCTCTTCGGTTTTACTGTTTTCTTCTTTTGATTCCTCAATGTCCTTGTCATCGACTTTGACTTTGTCCTCTTTATGATCATCAACCTTGGCTTCATCGACTTTGTGATCATCGACTTTAACTTCGTCCTCTTTAAGATCATCGCCTTTGACTCCATCCTCTTCAACATCATCTGCTTGGACTTTATCCTCTTTAAGATCATCATCCTTAACTTGGGTCTCTTTATTTTCCCCATCTCCTTCTACCTCCTGATCAGAACCATCTTCCTTCGCCTCAGTCTTGATTCGAGCTTGAGCAGCTTTTTTAGTCCAAACAGGTCGAGCTTTAGGAGAAGCAGGAAGTTCATCGATAACGAATCCCATATCTTTATACATTTCTTCAGCTTCAGCTTCTCTACCTTCTTTTACTGGAATCTTAGGTTGACCAGGTAATCTGACAAACGCAAACTAGAATAAATCACCAAAGAAAATCAGATTTAGATCATTGGAAAACTCGATTTCAATCTTGGAATAAAGAAAAATAGAGAAAAAAAGCGTGACTAACTTTACAAACTTGAAATCCAGCTTGACCTACTTCTCTCCAAGCTCTTTCAACCAAATAAAGACCATCATAACGATACCCTTCTTCAGGAGCAAATGGACTATGATTCTTATAGCCACGAATGACTCTAACAGGATTTTTAGTTTCCGTAGAAGTACGAAGTGCAGCATTAAGAGCCGTGAATTCTTGATCAAAGGTTTGAGGTGCTGTACGAAGGTTTTTCGGATTCTTGGCTGTTCCACTTAATGCTCTTCCTCCTGCTCCGGTAAATGTGAATGCATAACCTAAATCTACATCATCTTCATATCCTCCACTCAAAGCTACACTCCAACATCCTTCAGTCTCGTTTCCTGCTATACCTGAGACTGGTGGAGCATGAATACCGGCCTAAAGATCGATTGAAGTCAATGAAATGAACGAGACTTGTAAATTTTGTTTAAAAAAAGAGTAGGGTTTGAAAGAAACTAACTTGAGAACAACTCATTCTAGAATCCCACCAATCTCCTACTTCTACACCAATCTGATGACCAAAGATTTTAGGGTTAGGACGACCAGCAGTTAAAGAACGAGCTTTTCGACGAGGAGGACCAGATTGACGTGGTCGTTTGACAGGAAGAAATGAAGTACCCGTCGATTTTCGTTTTTTAGGATTCGGTTTAAGATTTTCTTCTTCCTCTTCTTCTGAACTTTCTTCTTCTGATGATGATTTTTGATAATCTTCGTCTTTTGATTTAATGATTTTTTGTATTCTACCACTTCTTCTACGCGTCTTTGAGTTCGTTTGATCATCTAGAACATTGGATTCTTCTTCTTCATCGATTTTAGTAGCAAGTTTTTTGGTTTTTGGTTTTTTAGATGTTTGATTTTCACTGCTTTTGGTTTTTTGTGGTTTTGGTATTATTGGATTTGCACATGGACCTGATAGCTTCAAAGATAACAAAAGCTGACGATCTGGAAATGATTATAGGATATCAATTGGGGTTCATTGTTCGATTGGTGATGAGTTTTTTCGAATAAATCAACTTACTTGAGTCAATGTTTCTTTGTCTAATTTCTTCGTAAGATAAGCTTGCCATTTTGTTTGGGTATGGTATAAATCTATTGAGAATGATAGTTGGGTATCTTTTTCGAAATTGTTGGTTTAAATCGGATTGGTTTATCTCGTGTATTGAGTCTTGACGCGTTTGTTTCCTGATTAAATTCCAATTTTCAACTCAGCATTCAGAACTTCGAAACATTTCAAATTTTCATAAACCCATAGTATATAAATCATATCCCATGATATTACACCACTTATCCAAATCAGTGACCTTTTATTCTCCAGATTTCAGATGGTTCCAGATCTTTCCAGATGCATACATTTTTTTATAAAAAGTGCCAGGTTGCTAAAATTGCATATTACACTAACTAAAAAATTCGAAAAAAGTAGAAACTGGTACGCCTGAACAAAGCGGCCATCAGTCGAGAGTCTCGAGATGCATACGATTTATACGACAAGTCGTGCTGTGACACCTATTCTTTGTCAAGTGTCTTCTTGACCCGGTTGGAGTCAGTGCTAGTCAGTGTGGGACTTTTTACGAATCTGAACTGTCATTGAAACCCGAAAAACGTCCTCAGTTCAAAGTTCCTCGGCAACTCCTGGCAACTCCCTCCCTCAATCATATGTGTATGTACGATACCAGTCTGTCTCGACAACCATAAACAAGATATATTCCTCTCTCTTGCTTGTACTCTCAAGAGACTTTTTCCCCCTCTTTATAAAAAAAAATCATCTCAACTTCATCAAATCACGTTTGGATACCAAGTTACACGAATACCTTTGTGAAACGTCGACATCCACCCTTGAAGACTGAGTGCACAAATCATGAAATTCCAACTTCTGTTTCGATCTGCTATACTCCTCTCTACGATTTTATCAATCTTTACGCCATTAGTCCTCTCTGTATGTCCTGTCCCTCAGACACCTTGGTGCTCACAACAAAAACAGGTTCCTAACTCCTCAAACGCGCCGGGTTAGTATCAAACCATAGCTGCTCATTCTCTGCTGCTTTTGATCAGCTGACCTTCGTATGTGGTATCGGTGATAACTCTAGGATACCCTGCAGCACGTCCTTCGAATCCATCCTGTAACATACGGGAGGGCTACCTCCTTTTTTGTTGTGCGGAATTGGTACGCATTTTTAATTGAATTTTTCAGTCTCTTCAAATCTTGACCTGTAACCGAGGCCCTAGTTAGTATGTCTCTGATATGTCAACATTCACTCCATCAAAGAATATGGTTACAGAGCCTGGAAGCACAAAGGTGAGATATATGGTGAAAGGCTGTCAGTACAAACATCGATGAACCTGTTAATCTGTAAAAGTTTGGCTTCCTGAAGGCGTCGAGCCTGGTCAATCTCGCAACTTGTGGATATTTGAGGTTTCGAACCATGAGACTCTCTCTTCAAATTCAATTTCTCGAAATAAAACCTTTGGTTTAATCTAATAGCCAAATAATAACAATTATTTGTGATGCTAGAAGCAACGCAGCAGCAGGCACCAGCGTCGACTCTCCCTTAGGGTTATAAGACAGATGTATGGCCATTCCCATGGGCTTGACTGAGACACGCTTCTCAAGCCATCCCCTGCCACTCGCGTCCATCGGGAGTATCCCCTACATAACATTCAAAGTTAGGCACCTACACATGATAAGTCCCTAACTTTACTATGCATACATATGTAATATATGTAATATAACATATCCACTCATCTATGCAGCCGCACCCATCCCCTCATCCTCTCTCAAACCGCACGAACATTCAGGATCAACAGGATCAACAATGTCATTACCATCGATATCGATATTACGTGAAATCAATTTACATCCACCTTGGTCGAGCCGCTCAGAAACCAAACGGTGTTATTTGTATAACTTAGCCTTGTTGGTTCGTCTGTTCCCCTCGAACATGTTTGATTGTCTTCTCATCTTTTTCGATTATACTAACTACCTCTTTTCACCTCTTTGATGAGGTTTTTTATTGACGTATCCATTTTCTAGTTTATTAGCCTTCTTCTAGTTTATTAGCTTTCACTTTTGAGTCTTTGCCTTTTTTTTCAAGTCTTCATCTTTCATCATGCCACCGAAGCGATTTGCTCGTTTTGTTTCATCCAACTCAGTCTCACGACCCCAACGACAACGACGAACTGGAGAAACCCCGGAAGAATTCAAGAAGGCTGCTGAGGAAGTCGCCCAGCAGCTCAATCAGTTTCTTCCGATACGCCAAGCTCCTCCCCCACCCCCACCCAAATTACCACATATTGATGTTAATGATGATAATGATTGGATTAACGAACAGAACAACGAGGTTCCTCGTGATGGTGAAGGACTTGCACGCAACAACGAATTCCGGAGACGCTACTATCAAAGACGCTATCGAAACTATCTCGATAAACGTCAAGATTGCTTCAGGGAATGGGGTAAACTTGAAAACCAAATGACATCTACTTGCATTTATTGTCAACATGTGACAAAAAACTGGACTTCTCAAGATTCTCATATCGGAACTAAGCCACCTGGATGTAACTGTACACCAGCTCAACAAAATTTGCGCAATGTTGATTTAATTGATTCACTTGGTAATTCTTTTTCTCAGCCTGTTGCATTTAAGATTATACACTGACTCATATGTACAGGTTTCCACAGTAACCATCCAATCACTTTCTGCTCATGCCACCCAGATGTGATTCAACTGCTATACCATGGATACATAGCCAGCTCCCCGTCCAAACCTCGCACCGCCTTCTCGATCCGGCTTCTCCAATTCTATTATGCTATGTGGCAAGCAGCAGGGCTCAGTAAAGGCGGTTTTATTGAAGGTCTCTTGACATTTATCTCTACTCGTAGTCGTACAAAATTAGTCGGTCAAGCTCTCGCAGAAAAGACCCGCGCTCTCAGGATACCCTTTTCCAACACATTTGATGTATATACCTGAATTCATCAAATTCAATCATGTCTCTTTTCTGAAGGTATGTTACATACAACCGAAGACTTGTGGGCAGCCAAGTGTCCCCGATGCTTTGGGCCGGCCGAAAACGAAGACCGCACCGATCAAGAATTGTACAGCATATTTTGCATGGACGGAAATTTTCAGCAGCGGCATAATACTCAGTCAAGTAAAGATGTCCCTACCGATGATCAATATCCCTCCGTTTTTGTCAAACCTTCAGAAGTCGATCAAAGCAAGTCCTTTGTGGAATCGACGATTGACATGCCTATTGAAGGAGGCCAAGTGAGTGGAAATTCTTATTGATTCTTTTCACTCTCTATCTTCAGTACAAACTCATGAGTACTCATTTTATCTCACCATGGCTTTAGAATCCTTGTTCGGATTCTCATAAAGCAGCGAACGACTTACGAAACACATCCACTTGGGCACATTGCGACGATACCGGTCTCTTCGCAGCCTCATGTCGACACGATGTCCCCCTGTGACTTGTCAATATCTACAAGACTGGAGAAAAGTGAGTTTCTCATCTTATACTCAGTACAAAGGTATGTACTGATATCTTGTTCTTTGCTATGTTCAGATTATACTACTCAGTCACGTTGATCAAGTCGATAATCAAGGATTTTCCTGGAAAGCGTTTTGGCATTCTATATGACATCGGGTGTCATCTCGAGAGACACCTTAAATGTGTAAGTCTGATTTCTTTTTCCAAATTTGACCAATCGAAAGAATCATTCTGACTTGCATTGATTGTTTTTTATGTTTGACAATCTAGCGAAACATTCTACCCGAGGATCATGCGCGTCTACAGTTTGGAACCTCAGTGTTCCACGCGTATGTGCACGAGTGGAAATGCCAGCTAGCATACAATCCAAGATACAACAGTCAATGGGGCTTATCTGACGGAGAAGGACTCGAACGTCTATGGTCCTTCTTATCCGTCTTGGTTGGGGTTCTGCGTACTTCAACACGACTCCATAGGCTGGTAGCGATCTGTGATCGCATCATGCATTTCATCGAGGTCATCCTACATAATAGTGGTAAGTGGTCATTCCATGATATCAGTGTAGGATGATTCTAACAATGTGTGTATCCAGGCAAATGGCTTTTAGCACGGATGAATCAAGCGATATCAACAGAGCAGAAAAGTCAAACGATTTTGACTAACATCTACGCACTGCCCAATCCTCACAAAGAGGGCGAAAAGTATACCGAAGAGTTCTTTATTGAACAATGGGCTGCCGAAAGAAAAGCAATGCTTGATCCCAAATCTCGGCAAGAAGAGCAAAAGCTTGAACTCGGCGAGCTCCTCTGTTTAGAGGATGATTTGGACATTGCTTGGTGAGTCTTGAAATGTTCATCAATTTGATGCTAGCCAATAATCTGATCTGCTGATTGACGATTTGTTCCTTTGCTGTACCAGGAGATCTGTGGCTCAGACTCCTCAGCAAGTGTTGACTCGTGCACGTCAGCTTGGCAACCTTCAAAAACGAATTCAGAAACAAAAGAAGATGATTGGTATTAACGAAATGACCGACGGCTTACAAGGTTTGTTCATTAATCTATATGTAGGGGTATCTGTATGGGTTGCTGATTCTCTTGGACCATCAGAAAAGCACACGACTCTGTTCTTGAAGGTCTGGTATGCCAAATCAATTGTTCGACATCTCTATCTTGCTATCAAGGAAGAGAAACGTCCGTTAGAGATTGTACAACAGGTTGGAATGGCTACAAAATTGGGTAAGTACTCAACTGATTGTGGTGTGGCTTTATGTGTACTAACTCAAATAATCCAGGTCAACGTGGTCAAGAGAAAGTCTTGGCTTCCATAAAAGCTCGCGCAGCCAAGTTACGACCGGCCCTTGACACATATAACCGGCATCTCACAGCTTTCAAGGCAGCTTTTCCCGATCGCGTTGCCCCAAAAGCCATGGATTTCAAGGAACTGTTGGCATCTGAACCCGATGATCAGTTTTGGAACGATGGTCTCTTCACTCACGGTAACGAACCTTGGGCAAGTGACCGTCCTACTCAAGTTGGCATGCGCGCGTGGGCTCGGTTACGTCAATGTAATGAAGAGAAACGGAGGTTACAATGGGAGACTCGCCGCCTTATGCGTTGGACGACTCAGCAATTCCAACGCCTTCTAGACTTGCTATTACTGCTAGGAAATCACCCCACAGCTGGACAAGACCCTGCCACACACGCCCAACTCCAGTCTTTCATGAACCACAGCACCTTGAATTCCCTAGCACCTGATCAACGAACCATCGCAGTGAAAGTGCTTGTGAGCAAGCACTTCGACCGCGTATGCCAACTGTACGAAGGTTGGAACTCCCCTGTTCTTGAGGTGTTCCGGATGAATGGTCAGGTTGGTGATGACTCTCTTGCGCGCGTGTGGCATTACCAGATGGCACAGGTGACATTCCTGCAATCAAACTACTATTCTTCAAAGATTCCTGGAGATTTTGAGTCACTGATTGAAGGAGTAATTAGGTTTTGTAATATCACTCATAACATAGTTCCAGGTGTGGTGGTCATGGGAGGTGTTGCAGGGAATATCAATGTAGATGAAGAGGATGAGAACAATTGGGAAAATGATGTTGAGGATATTTTTGAATGGGATATGAATTTGGAAGAAATTGACATGATGCTGCAGCAAAATGAAAGTGGTGAAGATGATGATTGAATGGATAAGTATTGATCAAATGACTAGATTATTTTCATAAGTTTTCTTTGTAATAAATTTAAACTCTCATTTTGCCTCTTATTGCCTGGTTTGAAATGAAAAAAGCTTTGTCCAAATAATAAAAAACCAAACAATGTAAGATGAGAAATAGGTGAAGCATCAAAGATGCTACAGTACAGCAATTTGAGCATGAAAGTGTCAAATGGTGAGCAAGTGAGTGGTGATATGGCCAAAGTGTCTTATTAAACTTTTGTTGAAATTAAATTTTGCTTATGACAGCTGGGCCAGAAGGCCAAATCCCATCATCTTCATGGTGTTTGGAGATGTTTTCAGGTTGAGCGGTAGGATATAAGTGAATTCAAGAGTCACAAATTGCAAATAACATGTTGAAGGTGTGGTGATATGGCCAAAGTGTCTTATTGAACTTGTGTTGAAATTAAATTTTGCCTATAACGGCCGGGCCAGAAGGCCAAATTCCATCATCTTCATGGTGTTTGGAGATGTTTTCAGGTTGAGTGGTAGGGTATAAGTGAATTCAAGAGTCACAAATTGCAAATAACATGTTGAAGGTGTGGTGATATGGCCAAAGTGTCTTATTAAACTTGTGTTGAAATTAAATTTTGCCTATAACGGCCGGGCCAGAAGGCCAAATTCCATCATCTTCATGG
>NW_006768799.1:981554-987078 GCF_000204055.1 Melampsora larici-populina 98AG31 | reverse complement strand
CGATGAGAGTCTGAAGATACATGTGAATCACGTTACACAAAAGTTTGCTCAAACTGGATTCATGTGATTTTGATCATAAATTTACTCCAAAAACTATGAAGATGAAGGAAATTGCCCTTTTGGCCCGGCCTTTGAAGGCAAAATTTAATTTCAAGGTGAGTTTAATAAAACACTTTGGCCATATCACCAATCCTTCAACATGTTATTTGCATTTTGTGACTCTCAAAATCACTTCTATCCTACCGCTCAACCTGAAAACATCTCCAAACACCATGAAGATGATGGATTTTGCCCTTCTGGCCCGGCCGTTACAGGCAAAATTTAATTTCAAGGTGAGTTTAATAAAACACTTTGGCCATATCACCAATCCTTCAACATGTTATTTGCATTTTGTGACTCTTGAAATCACTTCCATCCTACCGCTCAACCTGAAAACATCTACAAACACCATGAAGATGATGGAATTTGGCCTTCTGGCCCGGCCGCCATAGGCAAAATTTAATTTCAACACAAGTTTAATAACACACTTTGGCCATATCACCACACCTTCAACATGTTATTTGCAATTTGTGACTCTCGAAATCACTTCTACCCTACCGCTCAACCTGAAAACATCTACAAACACCATGAAGATGATGGGATTTGGCCTTCTGGCCCGGCCGTTGTGGGCAAAATTTAATTTCAAGGTGAGTTCAATAAGACACTTTGGCCATATCACCACTCACTTGCTCACCATTTGACACTTTCATGCTCAAATGGCCTCATCTTTCTGCTTCCAAAACCCTTAACTTTGGTGTAACTGTGACCAAATATGGTGTGGCACACTGTCTCAAACATGAAAATGGCTCAGACCCAAACAAAGATACAATTGACTACAGTTGATACCATGGAAATATCTTGGTTGTAGCATCTTTGATGCACCAGCAATTTCATTCTTCATTTTCTCCATGAGTTTTTTACAAGTTCGCCAAAGATACCCCAACCTATCACATGATATACACACATGTGAACCCTTCACCTACTCTTCATCCTGTGTCAGATTCTTCACTTATTGGTGCCTTAACGTCATTACAAACCAACTTTCATTTCCTTCATAACTTCACTATATACAAGTGTTCATCTTCTTTCCTCAAGCGTTATCCTGATTTTGTGAGTCATCACCTCTCTCAATTGCAGTTTATCTCCTCCAATTGAACCCTGACAAATCCAACTTTGAAGTCCGCTATGTCACAAGTCCACCGGACACCTATGATTGTGAATTGGAAATCTATGGAATTCATCACTTTGATGCCTGGTATGGTTCAATCAGCATGTGATTGTCTCAAGCAGAACGGTTCCAACTACGCCGATTGGGAATTTCGCATAGTCCGATTGATCGAGACCACCACCGGACTTGTTGGGTACTTTGATGGAGATGATGCTCACATTTCGGACCCCCTTGGTGATACAATCATTCGAAACATGCTCGAACACTCTGTCAAAACGGAAGTCGCAAGACAACTCGTCTCATCCGACTCAGCTAAAGCAATCATGACGAGAATCCAATCGCTCTTCATCAATCCAACTCTCATGTTATGGAAGGATCTTTTCAAAACCAAGTATATTGAGGGACTCGGTGTTGATGAGTACCTACCCAAGGTTGAGGCTAAGTTTGATGAGCTAGATCAACAAGGCTTCTCTTGGACAAGAGATAGCCTCTTGGGTTTGGCATACCAATCAGGTCTTGGGACTTCGTTCATCTTTGAGGTCAGCACTGCTTTGAAAACCCGTCTTCATGATCGACCAACATCCTCAATTTGTGCAAACGAAGTCAAAGAACTCATTCGAACCAAGCACCGTGACCGTCTCTCATCTGATATACCTATTGATCTTCTGCATCTGCATCTTGATGCTCCGTCTTCCTCTCATGAAGATCGTTTGAATACACAATCAACCAAACTCCCGGTCTTGACACTTCCCAGCAACCAAGCATCACTTGATTCTCGCTCAAGTCCTTCAGCTCAATCAAACTCTCCTGGACCTTCTTCAGCTCAACAAACCACCCCTCGCTTCAGGTGCTTTGGCTGTGGAGATCCACATCATTGGGTATCATCGTGCCCTGACCGAAAACGTACACAACCTAGTCAAAATCAATAGATGATGGATGATGGGTTGTCAAATCTCGGGTTCACATGGAGATCTCGCTAGTAAGTTATGTTGTTCACTTAGCACTGGAGGCATCTTGCTAACATTCTTCGGATCAGCCCAATTCCAACAGCGGTCACATGCAAAAAGCCCAAATACCCTATGCAAGGTGTTAAAACGGTGCGACTCTCTCAGCTCTGATAAACACTACGCTTGTAAAATAAACACTACGCTTGTAAACATGGATAGCTCTAGATACAGTGAAATTGAATACAACACAGTGAATCATATTGCGATTTGATTTCCTCTAGATACAGTGAAGAGCACCCCCGTGAATGGGATTTACAATAGTGAGAAAAGTAGTCTCGAGCTCAATCATGTGTACTCGGCCACTGTTAGTCCTAAGAAGAAAATCGTAAAGCTATTCACCAAAAGTTATGTATGATTTCTTTGGGGAAATACATACAAAAAAACCCACATGACGTAGATTGAAGTGAGAGGTAATTCTTCAACATGGTAGTTCTGTGTTCTCTCACTTGTTTTTTTTGGAAATTGTTTGGAGTTTGAGGTAATCCATGGCAAAATTTGTTTCAAGTACCATTTCAACTTTCATTTCAAGTCTTGCTGATGTATAGATAACTTATCCTATCCTTAGCTATCTTTGGCGAGGGTTGACTTTCACAACTTGTATTCATGTATGTACAAGAGGCTTTGGATAGCCGATTAATGAAATGAAGAAATGGGATAAAGAATTGGTAAAAAAATCTGCACTTGTATATTTGGCATTCAGTGTATGTTCGACTTTCATTGAGTTTGCTCAATGCTTGCTTCTTCTACGGAATCGGATTGGATTTGTAGAAACTCGATGCCACCATGATCGAGTTCATAGTTGATTAGTTGGCTTTCTGGTCCACTGAGCCGAGCACATGGTCTTTTAAGACAGTTGATGTCCAGTTGGCTCTCTGGTCTGGTTATAACAACCCGAAGACCAAAAGTTGCAAGGACGGAGTCGGCATCTGTCCATGGCCAATTACTTAGCGCTGTGCTGGTCTGTTCGGCTGGAAGGTTGAATCGATGATGAAAAGAAAGACCAATACTTTCTTAGTGTGTGAAAACTGATCAGGTTTGTATTTGGACTCGACTTACATACAAGGCGACCAAGCCTGGCAGATACCTCTTTCCTGACGGCTTTAGAGTTGCCTCCTACATTGCAAGACGTGTCAACATGACACAATATATGAGTTGTCATAAAGTAGCAGGATTAAACTCACCACAGTGTCTCTTTGCTTCGATTGCTTCGGTAGTATTACCAGTGACGTATCCTTGGAGTTGAGCGCCAAACTCTTGGGTTCCGGCTGTTTCGGTGATGAGTTCAACACCATGCTGCGCTCCGGGTGTGACAACCCGAATTTGAAAGCTATGAGCAGCCAGATGTTTTGAGACAGCAAAGAAAACGAACTCGCAGTTGCATGACGCTGCGATGGGAGTTGCCTGGATGTTGTATCATTGTATGTCAAAGATAGAGAAAGAGCACTAATGAATCAGACTGAGGTACGTTACCTGGGCAATGAGATCAGTCAAATATGATTGGACCCGTTGTTCTGATTTTTGTAAGGATGTGGGGTTGCTCTTGACCATTGTGCGAGGTTGAACGATCTGGCGAGCTCGCTTGTTGCTGATAACCTTCTCACCGAAGTCAAGCTCGACATCTGGTATTGGGGCTTTGAAAGCCGCCCTCTCTTCCAAAGACATGGCTTTCCACATGTCGGAAAGCTGACCCATCGCGATACCGTTGGCGAGGCCTCCATCTACAAAAGCAGCAAAAGATTGATATTGTCGATCCAGGGTTGCAACTCAAGGGGGTACTTACACATTTTAAACAAAGCCTTGGCATTGGGTGTTTGTAGATATCGGTTCCATGCTGTTGCCATCCGCACTGCGATACGTTTACCCCTACAATAGACTGATTATGAGACCAATTGTACATAGACAGAAATGAGGAATGAAATACACTTACCAAGTCGCTTCAATGGCAGAAACGGATACTCCAATCTCCACTGCCATCATGGCGAGCGCGTGTTGTTGAGTTTCATGAAATGTGATTAATTTCTCCATTTGGTCCTTGTTGATACCACGACTCGCATTCTTCTTGGCAAGGCATCGCAATTCGCTCGAGGACATAGTCAACATGTGATCTTTAGAAATGGGTGTGTCTGGAGTAAGGGTATTGATGTTTGAGGTGTTGATGTCTGAAGCTGTCGAGGTGACAATGCCGTCATTTATAAAGTTACTCATATGAGAACGATGGTCATTTCGGTTGGATGATAAGAGAGTGGTGTTGTCCGTGAGCTCTTGACTCGCTTGAGTTGCGAGATCGGGTTGGGTTAAGGTTGGGTTCGAGCTAGGATTGGATTGCAAAGGGAATAGTGCAGCAGCACGCTCCAAAGCGGCAATCGTAAACATCTTGAACATGTTGGGGTAGGAATGATGATGATGTGGTTGATGGAAAAATGAGGTAAATGATCAGGATGTGTTATATCGAAGATAAGTGGACTGAAGTAGAAAAGATACAAAACAAAGAAGGGGTGAAAGACGTACAATTTAAGTCCTATCAGAGTAACAACGCAGCAAGTGAGTATTGTGGGACCAGCGGAGCAAGGGCTTGTAAAGCTAAAGTTGATGTCTCTATTCAAAAGGAGTCGATATTGGTATATCGGTGTTGATTGGATATCTGGGATGAGGTGATTGAGTGTAATCGATGTGGTGAGGTCTGAGAACGCGACTGGAGTTAGAAGGGTATTACATGTATATGGTATATTACATATGTATGCATAGTAAAGTTAGGGACTTATCATGTGTAGGTGCCTAACTTTGAGCGTTATGTAGGGGATACTCCCGATGGACGCGAGTGGCAGGGGATGGCTTGAGAAGCGTGTCTCAGTCAAGCCCATGGGAATGGCCATACATCTGTCTTATAACCCTAAGGGAGAGTTGACGCTGGTGGCAGCAGGTACTGTACCAGTATAGTATCGAAGATACTGGTACAGTACCTATATTTAAAATACTTGAAATCAAGGTACTCAGTACAGTATCTGTGCGGAGATACTATACTGAGTACAGTACCTACAATTTAGGTACTGTGAAAACCAGCGTAGAGTACAGTATTATTTGGCACATCAAGATACTGTACTGTACTGGTATCATGCTTCGATACTTAGGTACTATACTGTATTGTACCTAGAGCAGGTACTGTACTGTATAGTACCTAGAGCAGGTACTGTACTGTATAGTACCTGATACTGCATAGTATTCAGCAGATACTGTGCAGTATTGATCAGGTACTGTGCGGTATTGACAGTACCTGGTAAGTACCTGACACAAAATGGACCGAAATTTTCAA
>NW_006768799.1:980209-981234 GCF_000204055.1 Melampsora larici-populina 98AG31 | reverse complement strand
GCAGATATCAGCTGCGCATGAGAAGCCCCTCTCACAAGCGCACGATGTCCCGCTGATGGCTAGGTAGTCACGAGCAAGGCAGCTCAAAATCGGGTATTTGCCTTCGTTCAACTAAAGAAATCGATATCATCAGCATCTTTTTGGCAATATTTACACAAACAGCCAAATGACCCACCTTCCACCATTCCAAAGCCAGATGAGGATTCTCAACAACATCTGCTGAAGGCTCCTCGGCCATCTCCAGGTACGATCTGAGTTCGTTAGCTGTGTTGCGTCGGTTCTTGGCTTTGTGCTTGCGGAATTCTTCGTCATCTTCAGCAGCTTCTAAACTTTTGCTATTGACGACCCGGTTAGAATTTGACGTGATAGGCTCATAAGGGCCGTCGATCTCCAATTCAGCCTTCTTGTTGCTGTAAGCTGATTCAATTAGTTCTTTAGCAACATTTGATTCTTCAGATGATTCTCCAAAAGCAAAGTCGAAGTAGTCGAGTCGCAGGCTTGGATGCATGATAGTCGCTAGAATGAGAGTATGGGATTCGAGAGACTCCTTCAGGTAAGCCTTGACTCGAACCAACATCGCGTGATACATAGGGAACAATGGCTCGGCACGGGATTGTGTTGCGTCGATTTTCTTCTGCAGTATCTTCTTGAGCTTGACGTACTCGCGAATGACCAAGGAGCCAGTTGGTCCGTTCTGCTCGAAGAACTTAGTCAAGTTCTCAAACTCCTAAAAATTACGAAGACAAGTTAATGTTGGATAAAAGTGATAAATTAATGAGAACAATCTGAACCGAGGCTTACCTGTAGAATCTTGATCAAATCTCTCACTTGTCGCCACTCATCTGGCGAAATCATAACCTTGTTGAAGATCCCTCGAGGTCGGTAAATGTCTGGAGGTAATGGAGTTTCGCCCACACGGGTTGATCCTGCTGTGTGTGGTAGCTCCATCTGATCTTCTTTCAAAATTTGATCAATAACCTACAGACATAAAGGGGATTGTCATTCAGCGATATATTCCCAAGATG
>NW_006768799.1:976131-980109 GCF_000204055.1 Melampsora larici-populina 98AG31 | reverse complement strand
ATATGTAATAAGTCATCAAAAGGACATTGAAAGACACAGAGAAGACGTAAATGAAATGCGTTTTCTTGAAGAGAGAAAACAAAGAGCACCAAAATATTAAAATCAATGAACAATCCATGTCGATCGACCTGAAATTGGCATTGAGTGAGGACATAGCACCTTTGGTGTGCTAGATACAACTATGAACAAAGTCGTTGTTGTTCAAAACTGCGATTGAAGCGTAAAATTACCGGTCTTGAAAAAGAAGAACACAATTGGTGGAAACAAAAGTACAAAGGTTGCTTCGCAAACGTGGCTCCTTTACAGAGAGCAAGAAAAGCAGCCACAAAAGGTGGGTGCAGAGAAGAACAAACGGATAAAAAGCATGAAACATATGAAAAGCAAAAATGAAAAGAGACGTGGGGCAAAAAGAACCGGACCCAAGAGAACAAACAAACCGTACTGAACGGTCCTTCATGCGAGTTCATTCGATGTATTTATATATTAGATTGTGAGCTACAAGGTTTTCCCTTAGGCTTTGACTTTGGAGGCAAGTGAGGTTTCTGGAGCCTTTTGATTTACAAGGCATCTTAGTTTTGGTGGATTTATTTTTAATGAGGACACCTGAACCGGCCATTTGTCCAAGTTGGATTGCTCCAGTGAGGACTTGACTGAGGGCGTGTTCACATAAGAAATTTCTGACCAGAAATCACATTCTGTAAATTTTTAATGCAAAAATCAAACATGCACCACCAAATAGACACTATAAATTTTGCTGAATGTGATTTCTCACCAGAAATTGCTTAAGTGAATGCACCCTGAGAGTCAATGGATCAATTTCTAGTTGAGTGAATCACATATCAAAGTTTTGGTATGAAGTGCAAGAAGTGATGATGATTTCTTCAAAATTGGGACAGAAAACCTGGCTCTAGCGTCTGAATTCCAACCTTGTTGTTTAGGTGTGGAAGGGAAGCGTACCTCTCAAACCATGTCCCCTAATGTCCATGCGTTGAACTCATAATGAATTTGTATTGAAAATCACAGAACAACTCATGATATCGTTGACCAGAAAAAAACAGCAAGAAAACACATTAGGGTGATCAACTTATCTTCTCAGCCACTCAGCACACACCAATTATAAAACAACGACAAGAAAAATAGTGAACGAACTACTAAATGGAAACAAATGAATATATTTTATAAAAGATAGAGAGAAAGAGAGAAGTCACTAGCAAGATAATTTCTGAATTCTAAAAACTACTCCAAAACGTAAAATTCAAACCTGGCCAAACAAGAAATAACCAGAAAAAATCTACCCTAAAAACCTATCAGATTTCATAAGAGAACGAGTATTCCAATACCAAAGACTCATCATTAATCTTTTGATTCTTTTTCTTCATCAAGAATCGCTTCGTGGTCAGAGATTGTAGGAGTAATTAATTCTGAATCAGGTTTAGGTTCAGAAGTTTCAGTACTATCGTCAAGTATTGGAGTTTGTTCTAAGATTGTAGTGGTTTTTGATGATGGATCTTCATCTACTTCGTTATCATCGACCTTTTTCAAATCATTGGTTTTCTCTGAAGTTTCTTCTTTAGTTTCGATTATCATCTCATCGACATTCGAATCGTCGTCGACTTTGTTCTCTTCGGTTTTGCTGCTCTCTTCTTTCGATTCCTCAATGTCCTTCTCATCAACTTTGACTTTGTTCTCTTCGGTTTTACTGTTTTCTTCTTTTGATTCCTCAATGTCCTTGTCATCGACTTTGACTTTGTCCTCTTTATGATCATCAACCTTGGCTTCATCGACTTTGTGATCATCGACTTTAACTTCGTCCTCTTTAAGATCATCGCCTTTGACTCCATCCTCTTCAACATCATCTGCTTGGACTTTATCCTCTTTAAGATCATCATCCTTAACTTGGGTCTCTTTATTTTCCCCATCTCCTTCTACCTCCTGATCAGAACCATCTTCCTTCGCCTCAGTCTTGATTCGAGCTTGAGCAGCTTTTTTAGTCCAAACAGGTCGAGCTTTAGGAGAAGCAGGAAGTTCATCGATAACGAATCCCATATCTTTATACATTTCTTCAGCTTCAGCTTCTCTACCTTCTTTTACTGGAATCTTAGGTTGACCAGGTAATCTGACAAACGCAAACTAGAATAAATCACCAAAGAAAATCAGATTTAGATCATTGGAAAACTCGATTTCAATCTTGGAATAAAGAAAAATAGAGAAAAAAAGCGTGACTAACTTTACAAACTTGAAATCCAGCTTGACCTACTTCTCTCCAAGCTCTTTCAACCAAATAAAGACCATCATAACGATACCCTTCTTCAGGAGCAAATGGACTATGATTCTTATAGCCACGAATGACTCTAACAGGATTTTTAGTTTCCGTAGAAGTACGAAGTGCAGCATTAAGAGCCGTGAATTCTTGATCAAAGGTTTGAGGTGCTGTACGAAGGTTTTTCGGATTCTTGGCTGTTCCACTTAATGCTCTTCCTCCTGCTCCGGTAAATGTGAATGCATAACCTAAATCTACATCATCTTCATATCCTCCACTCAAAGCTACACTCCAACATCCTTCAGTCTCGTTTCCTGCTATACCTGAGACTGGTGGAGCATGAATACCGGCCTGAAGATCAATTGAAGTCAATGAAATGAACGAGACTTGTAAATTTTGTTTAAAAAAAGAGTAAGGTTTGAAAGAAACTAACTTGAGAACAACTCATTCTAGAATCCCACCAATCTCCTACTTCTACACCAATCTGATGACCAAAGATTTTAGGGTTAGGACGACCAGCAGTTAAAGAACGAGCTTTTCGACGAGGAGGACCAGATTGACGTGGCCGTTTGACAGGAAGAAATGAAGTACCCGTCGATTTTCGTTTTTTTGGATTCGGTTTAAGGTTTTCTTCTTTCTCTTCTTCTGACGATTTTTGATAATCTTCGTCTTTTGATTTAATGATTTTTTGTATTCTACCACTTCTTCTACGCGTCTTTGAGTTCGTTTGATCATCTAGAACATTGGGTTCTTCTTCTTCATCGATTTTAGTAGCAAGTTTTTTGGTTTTTGGTTTTTTAGATGTTTGATTTTCACTGCTTTTGGTTTTTTGTGGTTTTGGTATTATTGGATTTGCACATGGACCTGATAGCTTCAAAGATAACAAAAGCTGACGATCTGGAAATGATTATAAGGATATCAATTGGGGTTCGTTGTTCGATTGATGATTAGTTTTTCGAATATATCAACTTACTTGAGTCAATGTTTCTTTGTCTAATTTCTTCGTAAGATAAGCTTGCCATTTTGTTTAGGTATGGTATAAGTTTATTGAGAATGATAGTTGGGTATCTTTTCTGGAATTGTTGGTTTAAATCGGATTGGTTTATCTCGTGTATTGAGTCTTGACGCGTTTGTTTCCTGAAAATTAACTTCCAATTTTCAACTCAGCATTCAGAACTTCGAAACATTTCAAATTTTCATAAACCCATAGTATAAATATAAATCATATCCCATGATATCACACCACTTATCCAGAGCAGTGACCTTTTATTCTCCAGATTTCAGATGGTTCCAGATGCATACATTTTTTTAAAAAAAAGTACCAGGTTGCTAAAATTGCATATTACACTAACTAAAAAAGTCAAAAAAAGTAGAAACTGGTACGCCTGAACATAGCGGCCATCAGTCGAGAATCTCGAGATGCATACGATTTATACGACAAGTCGTGCTGTGACACCTATTCTTTGTCAAGTGTCTTCTTGACCCGGTCGGAGTCAGTGTGGGACTTTTTACGAATCTGAACTGTCATTGAAACCCGAAAAACGTCCTCAGTTCAAAGTTCCTCGGCAACTCCTGGCAACTCCCTCCCTCAATCATATGTGTATGTACGATACCAGTCTGCCTCGACAACCATAAACAAGATATATTCCTGTCTCTTGCTTGTGCTCTCAAGAGACTTTTCCCCCCTCTTTATAAACAAAATCATCTCAACTTCATCA